>NC_090726.1:199670693-199673193 GCF_036898095.1 Palaemon carinicauda
TCAACGCAGTGAGCAAACACTCCAGGATCAGGTCTGTATGTTTCCAAGATATCTAGGTGTGCATATCAAATCATGTGGCATTGTATAACACTGGTCAATATACGAAGGCAAACCTTGTGAAATCATTCTGCTTCTCTCTATCTCTCTTTCCAAGAATTGGTCATTTCAAACAGCCTTCTGGAGAGTGAGAAAAGCTGTCACCATTTCTCTGCCGGGTTGTGTATACGAGCGAACAGACGAAAATCTTCCACCATAGCCAATCCGCACTGAGGACTTTGTCCTGCAACGAACTAGAAAAGGTTGCATTTGATGTATATTGTTCCTTACCCTGTCTGAAAGCATTTTATTTTCAAATAATTTTACACCTATGTATATTCTGTTATCATCATCTGTCTTTCTTCTATTTATCTTGAGTCCAACCTCCTGTGATATTTTCATGCATTCTGATAAGCAAGCATTGCAAATCCTGTGGTGCTCTGCTAATAACGACATTGTCATCAGTATACTTCTACTTGGGATGGCTACTTTCATTTGATTTTGTATTCCTTGTATATGTAAACAGACTTCGCACACTAAGTAAAATCTAACGTATTGAAAATGTAATTGCCTGGTGATCTGCTGGACCCGGGCTTCGAGTCATGCTCAAACTGAATAGCTACTTGTAGTGTCTGCAACCTCACCAACCTTGTGAGGGTGTTTGAAGTAGCCAATAGGTCTACTTGCTGGTCATCTGCAGCCATTGCCTAGCCTTCCTTGGTCCTAGCTTGGATGAAAGGGCGCTTGGGTGCTGATCATATGTATATATGGTGTCTCTAGGGCATTGTCACTGTCCCTTGCCTCTGCCATTATTATTATTATTATTATTACTAAGCTATAACCCTAGTTGGAACAAGCAGGATGCTATAAGCCCAGGGGCTCCAACAGGAAAAATAGCCCAGTGAGGGAAAGGAGCATAGGGAGAATAAAGGATTTTAAAAAGAGTAACATTAAAATAATATCTCCTATACAAACTATGAAAAACATGAACAAAATAAAGAGGAAGAGAAACAAGATAGAATAGTATAATCAAGTGTACCCTCAAGCAAGAGAACTCTAATCCAAGACAGTGGAAGACCATGGTACAGAGGCTATGACACTACCCAAGACTGGTGAACAACATTATGACAAAATAAGAGACAGTACAGAACATACACTTATAAAAGACAAGTATATTGCTATAAGCATTTCCAGAAAAAAAAAAAATTATTTGATGCCATTACAAACCCGGGAAAAAAAATCACTAAAGAAATGTAGCCAATTATGAACATTAAAACACTAATTGACTGTCTCCCTGCCCAATTATGCTGAAATAAAACTATTTATAACCCAATTATGGCTCAATTGGGTATAATAGCCTTTAGTCTTCGCAGAACTATATGAATAAAAACTTGGAAATCTAACTGAAGTTTGTCAAAGAAATCTGAATGATTAAAAATGTCGTTATACTTAAGGTGACTATTGCAATTTACTTACATCATATTATAAGTTATTATATCAATTTTATTGGATGAAAATAAAGCTCTAGAATCAAGCTATATAATTACCTACTTGACCTCGAAAGCACGCTTTCCTTATTCAAATTAGGACAAGGTAACCGAAAACTCGAAGTTTCGAAACAGCACATGTGCATGAACAATAAAAGCTGTTTTTTGTGGGAGTAAATTCACGACAGAAATTCTTGGTATATCTTGTGACGGTCATTCATACACACGCACATACACACACACACACACACACACACACACATATATATATATATATATATATATTATATATATATACAGAATATATATATATATGTATGTATGTATTATATATATATATATATATATATATATATATATACTGTATATATATACAGTATACACACACACACACACATATATATATATATATATAATATATATATATATATATACAGTATATATATACATATATATATAAATAATTATATATATATATATATATATATATATATATATATATATTATATAAACCAGATAGTTCAGAATGCCAGATAACTTATAATCAATCAATCAATCACCAGATAGTACTACATTGGATCCCTCTCTGGTGACGGCTCACTTTTCTTCAACTTCACATAAACCAAATAATCTGGGCTATTCTTTATACAATCTGCTCTTTCCTCGCCAACCTGACAATACTAATATACCCCAATAAAATTTCACTAAAGTGCCATATCCTCTGTACTATGGTCTTCCACTGTCTTGGATTAGAGTTCTCTTGCTTGAGGGTACACTCAGGCACACTGTTCTACCTACGTCCTTATTTTCTTTCCTCACGGGGCTATTTACCCCGTGTGAGCCCTTAGACTTATAATATCCTCACTGTGTATCATCATCATCATGTATCATGTCTTTGATACATTGGAGTTATCTATGTATCATATCTTTGATATATTGAAGTTATCTATATATCATCAACATTTATATGTCTGATA
>NC_090726.1:199678193-199683193 GCF_036898095.1 Palaemon carinicauda
ATAGGCCACAACAACCCATAAGGGTTTGCCAGATTTAAAGATTTTTCGTATGTTCACCTTTGCTTTTAATGGATAAAAAGATGCAGACCGAGATTTTAATTATTCACTACTTATATAGTTTATTCATTTCCTTATTTCCTCTCCTCACTGAGCTATTTTTCCCTGTGGGAGACCTTGGGCTTATAGCATCTTGTTTTTCCAACTATAGTCCATTTCTTTTAGCGATGCATATTTGCACCGACTCGCAACGGTGCCCTTTTAGCTCGGAAAAGTTTCCTGATCGCTGATTGGTTGGACGAGATAATTCTAACCAATCAGCGATCAAGAAACGTTTCCGAGCTAAAAGGGCACCGCCGCGAGTCGGTGCAAATATGCATCGCTAAAAGAAATGGACTATAGTCAATAGCCAACTAGGGTCGTAGGTGACCTAGTGATAATAATAACAATAATAATAATAATAACAATAATAATAAAAAATCTTATATTAAGACTGTCTCCTTTAAAGGTTCAAAGGACACTTAACGTACAGCTGGCTACATTAATTCCCGTACACTTTACTGAAGCTAAAGGAGACGTCTGATGCCTTACACATAGCAGGTAACGTTGAGTTTAGCTAAAGAGAAACTCTTTGCAACGCTACCTGTACAACAAAATGGTCGAGCTTGTAAAGACGTGATCAAAAGCATTTTTATTCAAATTAACAAGATTTTTACCTATGCACCAAGTCTTCAAATTAATAAAAATGCAACTTTGTTTTACGAGCAGCGTTGAAAACAGTTTTTCTTTTGCTAAAGACAGCGTTAACTGCTATATGTACAGCTGTCAGGCGTCTTCCTAAGATTCAGCGAAGATTACAAGAATTATTGAAGCCAACTGTACAATGTACAGCTGTTAGACGTTTCCGTAGCTTCCCGTGAAATGTACAGGAATCAATGAAACCAACTGTACAATGTACAGCTGTTAGACGTTTCCTTAGCCTCCCATGAAATGTACAGGAATTATTGAAGCCAACTGTACAAAGTACAGCTGTTAGACGTTTCCTTAGCCTCCCTTGAAGTGTACAGGAGTCATGAAACCAACTGTACAGTGTAGCAGTTAGAAGTCCAATTAGCTCCCCGTGAAGTGTAGAGAAATATTGAAGCCAACTGTACAATGTACAGCTGACAGACCTCCTCTTAGCTCTTGTGAAACGTACAGGAATTACTGAAGCCAACTGTACAATGTAAACCTGCCAGAGGTCTCCTTAGCTTCCCATGAAGTGTACAGGAATTAATGAAACCAACTGTACAATGTACAACTGACAGACCTCCTCTTAGATTCTAGTAAAACGTACAGGAATTATTGAAGCCAACTGTACAATGTAAACCTGCCAGAGGTCTCCTTAGCTTCCCATGAAGTGTACAGGAATTAATGAAACCAACTGTACAGCTGTGGGGGCAGAATTGCACGTGAACCTGGCCACAACTTACAGAAACCGGATCTTGAATTATGAATGAAATCAATCTCTCCAACACCCACAGAAAATGGGAACTAAGTGAATGAGGTTCACAATGACAGAGACGTAATTGTATCAACAAGAGAACCCTGATAAGTACATTATTATTATTATTATTATTATTATTATTATTATTATTATTATTATTATTATGTAGGGTTCAGGGTTGCATCCTGCCTCCTTAGGAGTTCTTCACTTTTCTTATTATGTGCGCCGTTATTAGGATCTTCTGCATGAGTCCTAGGGCTACTTCAGCCTCTAGTTTTTCTAAAGTCCTTTTCAGGGATCTTGGGTTCGTGCCTAGGGCTCCTATGATTATAGGTACAATTTCCAATGGGAAATCCCACATCCTTCTCATTTCATATCATATCTGAATAATATATGTACTTAGAAAAAAAAATATTTTACTTACTCGTAGGATTGAAATATGTACACCCTTGTTTTGACCAAGAGGCTAAGCTTGCAACAAAACTGCTTTTCAAAACGTCTTTGAAATAAAAACACTGAAGTACTATGTAAAGCCTCTTCTTTAATTAATTAACAATCGTAGCTTAAAACTATCCCCCGTATATAATAAACGACAAGTGTCTGATATATATATATTTCTATATATATATATAATATATATATATATATATATATCATATATATATATTTCTATATATATATATATATATATATATATATATATATCATATATATATATTTATATTATATATATGAATATATAAATTATATATATATATATATATATATATATATATATATATATATCGGATAGGGGGAGAGGGAGTAGTCACACCCCTGATGAGAGGAGTTGTAGCTAAGAAAGGGGGAAGGGGGGTGGGGGGTGGGATGTGTTGAATCAGGTGAGTCCGGCGTGTGTGTGTGTGTGTGTGTGTGTGTGTGTGTGTGCATATCTATCAAAATATTTGGCCGTCATTTCTGACGGGTCGCGTACACTAGTACTACAAAAAACTAAAATAAAAAGTAAAAACCTCTGTAACAAGAGAATTCGGTGAATGCTGACCTCAGCAAAAACAAATTTGGTATTGATGTAATAAGAACTATTTTCGATAACCCAGCGAACTCCGGGCTATAATCATTGAGAGAGAGAGAGAGAGAGAGAGAGAGAGAGAGAGAGAGAGAGAGAGAGAAGAGAGAGAGAGAGAAAGGTTCCAATACCAAAACCTATTCTTATAAATTATAAAGAAAATAGAAAGTAAAAAAATATATCAAATAGAAGGGCACTTAGTAGAGCGCAGACCTCCGCCGCAGCAGCTTATTTCTTGACCTTGACCTTTGACATTAACATGTATTAATTGGCGTGGATTTTCATACACCAAGATTGAAATGCCTGTGTGACAACGATGTCCAAACTTATGGCTGATTACGTGAATTGGACATTTTGCTTGACCTTTGACCTTGACCTTCCAAAATTCAATCATGGCTAGGTTTTTTACATAACAATTAATCCCTGGAAGTTTCATTACTCTACGATTGAAATTGTCGCCAGGAAGCTATTCACAAACACAAAAACATAGGGTAAAACATAACCTCCTTCTAACTGGGTTGACGGAGGTAAATAATTGAACGTATTTCGCTTGTTTGTGTGCGTCAGTGAATACCAGTTATGGAAAAAATTATGAATTATTAATAAACCAACATTCTGTACATAAAAGTTTACTGCGTAATGTCACTGAATTCAAATGATGTTGGCCATGAATCAAATCTATATTATTAAATATGAATTTCTTGGTCTTCCACTGTCTTGGGTAAGAGTTCTCTTGCTTGAGGGTACGCTATTCTATCTTGTTTTTCGTCCTCTTGTTTTTATGAAGTTTTTATAGTTTATATATGATACATCTAATTTAATGATGTTAATGATCTTAAAATATTTCATTTAGATTTTTATTATTTGTCTTGTAGTTTATTTATTTCGTTGTTTCCTTTCCTCACTGGGCTACTTTTCCCTGTTGGGGCCCTTGGGCTTATAGCATCCTGGCCTTCCAACTAGGGTTGTAGCTCAGCTAATAATAATAATAATAATAATAATAATAATAATAATATAAACAACAACATTAATAATAATAATAATAATAATAATAATAATAATAATAATAATAATAAACTCACTAAGGTTTTAAGGCCTCTGATTACTATGAAAAATAATATAAGAGTTTAAAAAAAAAACTTTGTAATATTTCGGAATGTATTACGTTATGACTAGCGTACGCGACCCGACAAAATTACGGCTAAACATCTAGATAGATATGCAAACACCGGCCCACAGATTTAAGCCTTCCTACCCTCTCTCACCATGGTATGATTACTCCCTCTTCCTTACCCGAGGGACGTGGAGAGACCGAGTAGTTATTACGTCTGGCAATGCCACTGAGCGTGATTGGATATATATATATATATATTATATATACTATATATATATATATATATATATATATATATATATATATATATATATATACATAAATATATATAAAATATATATATATATATATATATATATATATATATATATATACGCATATATACATATGTATATATATAAATATATATATGCATATATATGTATATATATACAAATATATATTAATATATATATATATATATAAAACCAGAAACTTATTCTTAATTATGTACGGGAGATATAATAAGTTTAATAAACTAAAACAGAAATTTAGTCTGGTTACCTTTTAACAGATTCTAAACATTATTCTAAGCTACCACAATGTACTTACCCTTTAAAGGTAAGCATATACATTTTTAAGAGTAATTCAAATATAATTATGTGAATGTATATATATATATATATATATATATATATATATATATATATATATATATATATATATATATGTAAAATGTTAAAGGTGACTGGTTTCAGTTCCTGTATAAATATATATATATATATATATATATATATATATATATATATATATATACTATATATATATATATATGTTTGTACGGGCAATGCATTAGTACGTCTTATATAAAGGTTTAGACGAAAAAAAAACTATGAACATAAATAAACTTTAGCATATAAGATGGGACCCAATGTAGTTACATCATAATCAAAGATATTCTTAAGATTGAACATATATGTATAATAAATATAATATGAAAAAATGTATAACCAAATTTATTAAAGTTTAGGGTAGTAATTAAAAGTAAATTCTTAAACGGGTTTAGTCTAATCTCAGACGGACGAACATTAGAACGAAGCCGACACTGGAACTCTACGGTGAATGCCAGCCACGTTTCAATTTACCTAAAAGTGTTCATCTTCTTCTATAAACATTTTCTTTTGCTTTATACCGTCTTCGCTAGCCAACTGAGAGGATCAGAAAAAAACCCTACTTTTAAATGAAGCAAGAACATAAGTAATCAGGTATCTAAGTGGAGAAAACTGCCTGAGTATTTAAGTAATCTCCCACTGAATGAAACTGAGAAATATGATTGTTGAAGTAACCAGCTGGCGTTT
>NC_090726.1:199688193-199692198 GCF_036898095.1 Palaemon carinicauda
CTCCCCCCCCCCCCGCAAAAAAACCCACATACAAACAAACAAACAAACAAAACCATGCATGTAAGAATCAACAAACACATACCTCCGGGACTCAGCCGCATCTGGGAAATCTAAGAAGAAGAAGATGATGACGAGAGAGATCAGTCCGAACTCCTGGGTGTCGTGCGTTCAATCTTCCCAGGTGTTTATATCGAAAGAGCTCCTTCTGAATATTCCGCGAAATTGATTTTATCCCTCTTCTTCTATTTTTACTTCTTCTCTTTTTATTCTATTTCTCTGTGTCCTTCGTTATTCACTACTCGTCTCTATGTGTGACTTGTTGATTTAGGGAGAGTTTCGATTAGCGAACAATTGGGAGCGAGTCTGCAACAGGAGGTGAGGAATGAAAAGGTTTGGAGAGAGAGAGAGAGGAGAGAGAGAGAGAAGAGAGAGAGAGAGAGAGAGAGAGGAGAGAGAGAGAGAGAGAGAGAGGTAAGGGGGGGAGGTTCAAAATGCAGTCAGAATACTCTACGAATAACTGATGAAAAAATCTATGACTGGGGGAGAAAACTAAGAGAATCGAATGATGAAATCATATCCCACATACTAAAGGGGGTCCTATGCCATTTTCTACGACGAAGGGCTTTCAAACAAAGGCAGGAGGAGAGTGTGTTAGCGCATCAGAAAGAGAGAGAGAGGGAGGAAGAGGGAGGGAGAAGACAAAGGAAGCCGAGGAACCTCCTGACAAGGGCGTGAGAACCACAACAGCGTTAGGAAAAGGTGTGGTCTCCTCCGATAGGTGCTCTCAGATGAAGCTAGGGAGAACAACGAGTTCAGTGGGGGCAGAACCTGGCGAGGTGCGACTGACGCAGGGCTTGGCGACCGTCTGCCTGTTGTGAGGGCAGCGAAGGACTCACGTGCTGGAGGGAAGGAGGGAGGAGCGTGTCACCCGCCGCGGATTCCGTGCTGCAACCGATATACGCATGTACACGCGCGCTTGCCGATAAGCGCGCATCACATGGCACACGATACTCAATATTTACCTTAAATCACGGTTGCCATGTTGGCCTTTTTTTTCAGGCCAAAAAATCCCAAATTTTGGCCTTTTTTAAAATTAGTTGGCCTTTAGTAATATGAAAAAAGTGGGCTTGAGATATTATATTTTTGTCTTTTTTTTTCTAATAAAAGGTTGGCCTTTTAAAGCTCCGGTTGTTTATAAGTTGGCCTTTTCTCATTTAGAAAACCTGGCAACCCTGCAGCTACAGGTAGAGATGTAGAATACATATACAAATGAACAAATGCATTTTCCCCCTTTCAATAGTATTCATTAATAACACCCACGTATTCTATGACACCGTAGCCCGACTGGCCATCGCGAATACATTATCAGAACACTTTTATAGCCAATCGATAGCCAAGCTGCTATCATAAATCTCACGGGAAAAGACGTCACAAAAAGGAAAGTGGTTAGTCCAGACACGGTCGGTGAGGTCTGGTTGATAAAGTAAAGGATATTCTCAAGTGGAAAATACCAAAGAAATGTATACAAATTTTGCCATTTGATTCTCCAGTAGTTATAGAATACCAAGTTATCTGTATGTATATTTAATGCTATACGAAGATATGTAATGATGGGTTCAAATGTATATTTGTATATTCACGGACATAAACACACGCATAAATATTGTGATAAAGTTGCTAGCTTATTGTGTATATTCAAACCTAGATGCAACAACAACAACAACAACAGTTTTCTAACTACCAGGCACTTCCTTCACTATTTACGGCAAATGAGATAGAACACAACTACATATACACATACATACACCTGCGTGCGCGCATACACTATATATATATATATATATATATATATATATATATATATATATATATATATATATATATATAATATATATTCATATTATACATATACACATATATATAAATGCATATATTCATATAAACTGTACTATATATACCATTGCTGAAATGTATGTATGTATATATATATATATATATATATATATAAATATATATATATATATAAATATATTATATAAATATATATATATATATATATATATATATATAATATATGTATATGTATATATATATATATAAAATTACTGAATTGTAATAAAAAAACAATAGCGTTTTGCTTTTAGCCATAAATCACACTTAATGAAGATCAGGGAACATTTTTTATCTTTTGATCTTATCAGTGCCTCTGTATAACAGGGGTCGGCCGCTCGAATCAACCTTCTCCGTCTACTTCTAGATTAGTAAGAATATAATCTGGAACATTCATTGGCATAGGGAATGAAAGACATCTGGAACTAGAGAGAAATGGGACGTTTTAAAGACATAAAGGATCTGTAAGCATTTATTATGAAGACATCATAAGGTCTTGAAAGAACACTAAACAGCAAATATGTTCAAGAAACTCTAAATCACAACTAGAAAAGCTAAAGAACATCTGGAGAGTGCTATCATAGAGAAACACAGAGTTATAACACTCTAAAAACCAAACCATTGTTCTCTAGTCAGGGGTAGTGACGTAGCCCCTGGACCATGGTTTTCCACTGTCTTGGATTAGAGTTCTCTTGCTTGAGGGTACACTCAGGCACACTATTCTATTTTCCTTGTTTTCTTTACTTACTGGGCTATTTTAATATTTGTTACTCTTCTTAAAATATTCTATTTTCCTTTTTTCCTTTCCTCACTAGGCTATTTTCCCTGTTAGAGCCTCTGGGCTTTATAGCATCCTGCTTTTCCAATTAGTGTTGTAGCTTAGCTGATATTAATGATAATGGAGCCCTTGGGTTTATAACATCTTGCTTTTTTCCAACTAGGGTTGGAGCTTAGCTAATAATAATAATAATAATAATAATAATAATAATAATAATAATAATAATAATCTTTGATGAGGGTAAATGTCAGGATGCTTTAGATAATAATATTCAGAAGATAAGGTTTGGCGTGAGAATATTTTGCTGTTAAAAATGGTTGACAACAAAACAAGTGAGTTAACAGGTGTTTAGAGAAATGCATGGCCTTTTCATCACATTGGGCGAGTAGAACAGCATTTCGAACGCATGAATGGCAAAAGAATAAAAAAAACCTAGACTAAAAGACCATGATAAACGTTGTGGAAGAAAGAGGTTTGTTATGAAACTCTAATAATCATGAATGAAATTATAACCAGGGGAAACTTGTACATTCCATTATGCATCGGAAAAGAGGTATAATAGTTTCATTGTTTCATTAATGAAACTGGATTTTGGTTTAGTTGAATTTAGCGTTTCAATTATGATAAAAATCCCTTTCAATGTCTTTATAGAATATATCCCCCCCTTTATACAGAGTGTATCTGATACTTTACCTATGTACAATTGAATACAGAAGTCGCTGGCACACCTTGCTCCGAAGGAGAGCAATTTGTCACACCCTTGTTGTGAGGCTAGAAACCAAACAGCCAATGCAGAATGAGATAGCAGAGGTTTAGGTGGGTGCCACAACAGGGACTTCCCATGCAGTTAGTGAGTTACAGGGTACAATTCCTCAGAGCGAAATATCCCAGAAATTCCTGTATCCAACTATACCTAAGTACAGAAAATTATACAAAGCATTGGTATACCAAGGTTCATAAAATTCACAACCAAAAAATTCCAAATAAAAAAGGAAGAACATTGAAAATACAACACGAATATGAATGATTCAATTGCATGACCGCTAATCAATCATGCCAGCAACATCCTTTTACTACTGACTGCCAAGACGTCACGCAACTAAGTCAGATAATCAAATTCTGCGGCTGGAGATCACTCTGACTTGCACGGATTTTTGCACGCGCAAAAATTGAAGGCGAAACGCTCTTAACCAGACTTTCCATAGATAAGAATTGGCTTATTTACACATGAGGGCGTCACACTTGTTTCATGCGAGACTCCTTTGGTTCTAATGAAGTATCATATGAATCTATAGTCGCTGCAAACATTCCGGGTAAAATAAGCTCCACCTCTGATG
>NC_090726.1:199692698-199697698 GCF_036898095.1 Palaemon carinicauda
GTAAGCTCCCAAAGGAAGACTTAACAGTAAATAATTTGAAGAAATTCTAAATCAAAACTAGAAAAGCTAAAGAACATCTGGAGAGTGCTATCATAGAGAAAAACAGTGTTACAACACTCTAAAACCAAACCATTGTTCTCTAGTCATGGGTAGTGACGTAGCCCCTGAACCATGGTTTTCCACTGTCTTGGGTAGAGTTCTCTTGCTTGAGGGTACATCCAGGCACACTATTCTATTTTTCCTTGTTTTCTTTTACTTGCTAGGCTATTTAATTTGTTGTTACTCTTCTTGAAATATTCTATCTTCCTCTTTTCCTTTCCTCACTGGGCTATTTTCCCTGTTGGAGCCTCTGGGGTTTTATAGCATCCTGCTTTTCCAACTAGGGTTGTAGCTTAGCTAATAATAATGATAATAATGATAATGGAGCCCTTGGGTTTATAGCATCCTGCTTAACCAACTAGGTTGGAGCTTAGCTAATAATAATAATAATAATAATAATAATCTTTGATGAGGGTAAATGTCGGGATGCTTTAGATAATAATATTCCAGAAGACAAGGTTTGGCGTGAGAATATTTTGCAGTTAAAAATGGTTGACAACAAAACAAGTGAGTTTAACAGGTGTTTAGAGAAATTCATGGCCTTTTCATCACATTGGAGGAGTAGAACGACATTTCGAACGCTATGAATGGCAAAAGAAAAAAAAAACCTAGACTAAAAGACTATGATAAACGTTGTGAAAGAAAGAGGTTTGTTATGAAACTCTAATAATCATGAATGAAATTATGACCCAAGGGAAATTTACACACATCCATTATACATGGGAAAGAAGGTAGAATAGTTTCATTGTCTCGTTAATGAAATTGGGTTTTGGTTTAGTTGAATTCAGCGTTTCATTTTTGATAGAAATCCCTTTCAATTTTTTTTCTCTAGAATATATCCCCCCTTTATACAACCTGGAGCGCAAACTTGTCACACCCTTGTTGTGAGGCTAGTAACCAAACAGCCAATGGAGAATGAGATAGCTGAGGTTTAGGTGGGTGCCACAACAGGGACTTTCCCATGCAAGTTAGTGTGTTACAGGGTACAAATTCCTCAGAGCGAAATATCCCAGAAATTCCTGTAGCCAACTATACGTAAGTACAGAAAATTTATACAACGCATTGGTGTACCAAGGTTCATAAAATTCACAACCAAAAAATTCCAAATAAAAAAGGAAGAACATTGAAAATACAACATGAATATGAATGATTCAATCGCATGACCGCAAATCAATCATGCCGAGCAACATCCTTTTTACTACTGACTGCCAAGACGTCACGCAACTAAGTCAGATAATCAAATTCTGCGGCTGGAGATCACTCTGACTTGCACGGATTTTTGCACGCGCAGAAATTGAAGGCGAAACGCTCTTAACCAGACTTTCCATAGATAAGAGTTGGCTTATTTACACATGATGGCGTCACACTTGTTTCATGCGAGACTTTTTGGTCCTTATGAAGTACTGTATCATATGAATTCTATAGTCGCTGCAAACATTCCGGGTAAAATAAGCTCCACCTCTGATGATGTCATAATCAAGCGCCACCTCTGATGACGTTATAACCAAGCCCCACCCCTGATGACTTTAAAACCAAGCACAACCCCTGATAACGTCATAATCAAGTCCCACTCCTAATGGCGTCATCACAAAGCCCCAACCCCTGATAACGTCATCATAAAGCCCCACCCAATTATGACGTCATAACCAATAACATTGTATCACATGTTAGCAGCGTTGGATGCATTGTGACGTGATTGGTTAATTTCATCGTCAGGGGGGTCGGGCTTATTTAGCTTGATATTTTTGCATATTTGGCTATGACGTTATCAGGGGGTGGGCATATTTAGCATGGAATCCTTGCAGATTGGCTATGCCGTCATCAAAGGGTGGCACCTATTCAACCTGGAATCTTTGCAGATTGGCTATGACGTCATCAAGGGGGTGGGGCTTATTCAGCCTGGAATCTTTGCAGATTGGCTATGACATCATCAGGAGGAGGGGCTTATTTCCCAGAAACTTTGCAACAACTAAAGTCACAGTACAGTAAAGGTCTAAAAGTCACTCATGAATGGCAGTGGGCAATGGATAGTGACAATGCCTTAGATAGTGACCATACATGATCAACGGCAAAGCTCCCTTTTCACCAAAGATAGGATCTGAGGGAACCAGACAATGGCTGCTGATGACTCAGCAGCTAGACCTGTAGTCTCCATCAAATCCCCCATTCCTAGCTCACAAGAATGGTGAGTTCGCAGACACAAGAAACTATCGAGTCAGGCTTGATCGCGTCTTGAAGACCAGTCCAGCATATCGCCGGGCAAGGGACGCTTGCCATAGTCGCTATGAGGTTATCCATCAAATTACATTAATTCCTTGCTTTTCTTTATTAATGAAAATCCATAACAGCTTCACTTGAGAGGACGATATTAAAGATAAAAATAAAGCATATCTTTTGAATAGCTAAACAAGGGATCAAATAATGCATTCTTCTATTGTCAAAGAAACTTGTCATCAGGGTATATACATTACAGTAATTTATAACAATAAACATTCCTATTATTTCGAATGGGCTTTTTTATTACGGTTTCACTACATAATACATTTTGATTGTGAAATAATGAGAGAGAGAGAGAGGGAGAGAGAGAGAGAGAGAGAGAGAGAGAGAGAGAGAGAGAGTATAAATATTAAGTTCATTATTGACTCTCGATTACTGAATTATTTATGAGGAGAGAGAGAGAGAGAGAGAGAGGAGAGAGAGAGAGAGAAAGAGGAGAGAGAGAGAGAGAGAGAGTATAAATATTAAGTTATTATTGACTTTCGATAATGAATTATTTACGAGAGAGAGAGAGAGAGAGAGAGAGAGAGAGAGAGAGAGAGTAGAAATATTAAGTTTATTATTTATGAGAGAGAGAGAGAGAGAGAGAGAGAGAGAGAGAGAGAGTATAAATATTAAGTTGATCATTGACTTTCGATAATGAATTATTTACGAGAGAGAGAGAGAGAGAGGAGAGAGAGAGAGAGAGAGAGAGTAAATATTAAGTTATTATTGACTTTCGATAGTGAATTATTTGAGAGAGAGAGAGAGAGAGAGAGGAGAGAGAGAGAGAGAGAGTATAAATATCAAGTTCATTATTGACTCTCGATACTGAATTATTTATGAGAGAGAGAGAGAGAGAGAGAGGAGAGAGAGAGATGAGAGAGAGAGAGAGAGTATAAATATTAAGTTTATTATTTATGAGAGAGAGAGAGAGAGAGAGAGGAGAGAGAGAGAGAAAGAGAGAGTATAAATATTAAGTTTATCATTGACTTTCGATAATGAATTATTTTACCAGAGAGAGAGAGAGAGAGAGAGAGAGAGAGAGAGAGAGAGAGAGAGTATAAATATTAAATTTATTATTGACTCTCGTTACTGAATTATTTATGAGAGAAGAGAGAGAGAGAGAGAGGAGAGAGAGAGAGAGAGTATAAATATTAAGTTTATCATTGACTTTCGATAATGAATTATTTACCAGAGGGGAGAGAGAGAGAGAGAGAGAGAGAGAGAAAATATTAAGTTTATTATTGACTTTCAATAATGAGTTATTTATGAGAGAGAGAGAGAGAGAGAGAGAGGAGAGAGAGAGAGAGAGAGAGAGAGGTACTCCACGAAAAATGGATATTTATAAAACACGACCAAGGTCGAAAATAACCTTTGATAATCTAATAATAACACCATCTACACTTTCGAGGGAAACAGACTAATTACAATGGCTAATTACGCGTAATTGGCAAAGATTCTGGAATCACAGGATAGCCATTTTTTATAGATTAAGAGTTTCTGGTAATTTGAAACCAGTTGAGTTGAGTCTTGGTCCTTTTATTCATATCAAAGAAATTATAAATAAAAAAGGAAATTTATGTGCTTCAACATATGATGAAAATGGTAAAAAATATGGTATTATTTCATTTAATTTCTCGTCAGATAATATTTGAAATGGCAATGAATCATTATATAGATTCATTCAAGAATAAAAAAACATAGAAATAAATTGGCACATACTGTTTCCATTACTGCTCGTTAAGGTTTAAAGGACGTTCGTGTGTGTGTGTGTGTGTGTGTGAGAGAGAGAGGAGAGAGAGAGAGAGAGAGAGAGAGAGAGAGAGAGCAATGTCCTATAGACCGAATATACAGTAGGTACCCGAGATCAAGTCTGAAGTCCCCTTTACACCAAATCTAGGACACATAATATATTCATGTACATATATTATATATATATATAATATATATATTGTATATATACATATATATATATATCCATATATATATAGTATATATATGTATGTACACACACACATATATATATATATATAATATATACATACATACATACATGCATATGTATATAATTTAACCAAGTGAAAATTTGGGACCACTAACTGTGATTCGTTGGTGAGGTTATATAGTACAGCACAGCCTAAACTAAGTTCCTCCCTTCTCAGCCATAAAGGAAAATAACTGTAATACTCATAAAAGTATTTAAAAATCCATGCTGGGACTAAATCTAAATCTTTCTCTCTATATTTGGAACGATAAGCTGATGAGTATATAAGGCAGCTAGTCTACAGTTTGTAGTTAGGATATTATTATTACTATTATTATTATTATTATTATTATTATTATTACTGATATATTATTATTACTATAATTTTTAATATTATTATTACTATTATTATTATTATTATTATTATTATTATTAATAGCTAGGCTATAACCTTTGTTGGAAAAGCACGATGCTATAAGCCCAACTACCCCACCCCAAAAGGGAAAATAGCCCAGTAAAAAAAAAAAAATAAATAAATAAAAAAATAAAGACAGTAAGTCTGAGTGTACCCTCAAGCAAGAAAACTCAAATAAACCATCTGGAAAGTGAAGTTACTAAAAAAACTTTTAGAATTTTATGACTATCACATGTAACTAAT
>NC_090726.1:199702698-199715198 GCF_036898095.1 Palaemon carinicauda
CAAGGAAAGTTTTTTTTTTTTTATAAAAAAAAGTATTTTTGAGGTTGATTTTTTTTTTAGTTAATAAAAAAGTTCTAGTTTGATTATTTTAAGTGAGTATAAAAAAAGGTTTTTTGTAGTTCTATTTTTTTAGTTTATAAAAAGTTTTTTTGTGGTTATTTTCTCTAGTTTATAAAAATAAGTTTATTGTGGATATTTTTTTATAGTTTATGAGTTTTTTTTTTTTTTGTGGTTATCTTTTTTAGTTTACAAAAAAAAATAAGTTTTATTCTTGTATAGTTATATCTTTTGTGTTACTTCTCTCACCTGAGGCTCAGTGATGAAAATGCAAATTATATTTTGCAATTCCAAACGCCCATGGAAACTTCCCCCCACCCATAGAACTTCTTCACGCCCACAGGAGCTTCCTCACGACCACAGGAACTTCCCTATGCCCGTAAGAATTCCCCACGCCAACGCGAACTTCTTTACACCCACAGAAACTTCCTCACGCTCACAGGAACTTCTCAACGCCCACAGGAACTTCTTTACACAAACAGAAACTTCCCAACGCTCACGGGAACTTACCGACGCCCACGGGAACTTCACCAGGCCAACAGGAACTTTCCTATGCCCATAAGACTTCCCCACGCCCACGGGAACTTCTTCACACCCACGAAAGTGCTCAACGCTCACGGGAACTTAACAATGCCCACGGGAACTTCCCTACGCCCATAAGACTTCACACGCCAATTGGAACTTCTTTACACGCACAAAAAATTCTCAACGCTCACGGGAACTTACCAACGCCCATGGAATCTTCACCAGGCCAACAGGAGAGAGATAGTTACAATGAGTTACGAGTATTTTGGATGTCTCGAACACTTTTTAGTCCATCCTCGGAGACTCCATTTGCTCATTGGTAGAGCGATTTAGTTTAAGCATTTAGAGAGTTCTTGTGATTTTGTCTAAGAGAGAGAGAGAGAGAGAGAGAGAGAGAGAGAGAGAGAGAGAGAGAGAGAGAGAGAGAGAGAGAGAGAAAGGTACAAGGATTTTGGATGTCTCGAAGACTTTTTAGTCCATCCTTGGAGACTCCATTTGCTAATTAGTACAGAGATTTAGTTTAAGCATTTAAAGAGTTCTCGTGATCTTGTCTAACTTATTCTTGAACTCCTTTACCAAGTTACTAGAGAGAGAGAGAGAGAGAGAGAGAGAGAGAGAGAGAGAGAGAGAGAGAGAGAGAGAGAGAGAGAGAGAGAGAGTTACAATTATTTTGGATGTCTCAAAGACTTTTTAGTCCATCCTTGAAGACTCTATTTGCTCTTTGGTAGAACGATTTAGTTTTAGCATTTACAGAGTTCTTATGAGAGAGAGAGAGAGAGAGAGAGAGAGAGAGAGAGAGAGAGAGAGAGAGAGAGAGAGAGAGAGATAGAGTTACAATTATTTTGGATGTCTCAAAAGACTTTTTAGTCCATCCTTGAAGACTCTATTTGCTCTTTGGTAGAGCGATTTAGTTTATGCATTTAGTTTATGCATTTAGAGAGAGAGAGAGAGAGAGAGAGAGAGAGAGAGAGAGAGAGAGAGAGAGAGAGAGAGAGAGAGAGAGAGAGAGAGTTATAAGGAGTTATGTGGATTTTGGAGGTCTCGAAGACTTTTTAGTCCATCCGCGGAGACAAGTTTTGCTCATTGGTAGAACGATTTAGTTTAAGCATTTACAGAGTTATTATGAGAGAGAGAGAGAGAGAGAGAGAGAGAGAGAGAGAGAGAGAGAGAGAGAGAGAGAGAGAGAGAGAGAGAGAGAGAGAGGGGAGAGTGAGTTTCAATTATTTTGGATGTCGCAAAGACTTTTAAGTCCATCCTTGAAGATTCTGTTGGTAGAGCGATTTAGTTTGAGCATTTAAAGAGTTCTTGTGATCTTGTCTAAATTATTCTTGAACTCCTTTACCATGTTATTAGAGAGAGAGAGAGAGAGAGAGAGAGAGAGAGAGAGAGAGAGAGATTAAGGATACTGAAGGAACAATGTCCAGAGCTCACTGTGTTGTAAACATGGAATATGAAAAATAAACTCCGAATATAGAAAAAAAATTCAAGGGGTACTAACTAGTTAACCTTGGGAAAAAATAAACTTTGTAGGAATTCTTTTTTAAAGTGTTGTTTATATTACGTCCTTTTAAATATCTATTTGACGTATCTATACGTGGATGGCTAAACCTATTAAAAAATTTTCCTATAATTTATATATCAGTGGCACTATCTAAGTTTAAGAAACTCTAAATACATTAAATTTGATAAGTACAAACACAGATTTAAATTAATCTTTCCTAGTACATACCTGTACATTTAGTATTTTTCATTGCAATTCAAATTGTTTACATGTCTCAATCTTGAGATACCTTATCCAATGATAAGATTTTATTAATAGAAACTTGCACTAAGCAAAAGAAAAAGAGAAAGAAAAAAAATCTTGGATATATATAACCCAGAAAAGCAAACTATCTGACTTAAAAAAATAATGATGACGTATTTAAAGTTTAAAGGTCGCTCATGAATGGCAGAGGAAAGGGACAGTGACATTGCACTATCAATTAGGACAATGCCCTAGAGACTGACCATATATACATATGATCAGCGCCCAAGCGCCGCCTCTTCACTCAAGCTAGGACCGAGGAGGACCAGGCAATGGCTGCTGGTGACTCAGCAGATAGACCTAAAGGCTCCCCCAACCCCACAATCCTTAGCTCACATGGATGGTGAGGTTGCAGTGTCCAAAGAAGCTAACGAGTTTGAGCGGGACTAAA
Source organism: Palaemon carinicauda (assembly GCF_036898095.1). NCBI lineage: Eukaryota > Metazoa > Arthropoda > Malacostraca > Decapoda > Palaemonidae > Palaemon > Palaemon carinicauda. The sequence continues at coordinate 199,705,476 of NC_090726.1, forward strand.
ATCCCAGTCTGGCGTTCACCAGTCAGGGACGTTACCGCATCGGCCACCACAAAGTATATCTACCATTGGATATCCTTGACCATATTTCTATGAATTTATGCTGTTCGAATCCCTTCCATTAGTCCAATTAATAAATAATAATTTGTCCCATAAAAGGAAATATCAATTCAATAGAAATTTCACCCAATATTTTCCTATAACATTTATATGCATTTTGCCAGTTCCAGATTTCAAAAGCTATCATAGAATGAGCGGTGATACTTATCAATATCTTTTGTCAGTTACAGGGTTCAAAACTATGAAAGAATGAGAGGTGATAATTATCAATCTTTTGATGAAAATTAAAAGATATAATGTAGCTCCTAGGTACACTTGTTATATATATATATATATATATATATATATATATATATATATATATATATATATATATATATATATACATATATATATATATATATATATATATATATATATATACATCTACGTTATTACTGTGTAATAAACCCTGATTCATAACTCAAAACAAATTATTATTATTATTATTATTATTATTATATTTACTAGCTGGAGATGTGAATGCTTCTTCCAAATAGTTAATATATAAACCCTTTTGGAAGTGGTAAAAGAATACTATCACACTTCGTCCTGCGTGTCGTAGAAAGCAACTAAAAGGACAGCTGCTGCCTTGTAGTCTTGCATTTTAGCAAAAGGTTAGGCCTACTGCCAATAACTGTGGGAACTACTGCCTTGAAGTTGAGCTATTTAGCCTAAGTTTCGATCAACCACTAATAACTGTCTCTGATGACTGCAAAGCAATGCGATCGTAAAAACCATCTGTCAAATTATAAACCATGCCTGATGCTACGAGAGGGCGCACCAGGCAACCGACCCCTTAACGTAGGAATAACAGTTGGAATGAATGAGAAAACTCATAATACCCTTTATATATCATCGTAGGTAAAACGTTTTATCAAAAGAAAAAAAAACATTTTTTGTGGTAGAATTTTATCACATTCGTGACTGAAGCGATCTTTTTGTATTCCACCAAGCAGGAATTCAAGGCATTTTCTTCGCGTTCTTCTTTGCGTTAAACTTTTATTTCTTACTTAAAAAGTCTTCTTCTTTGAAACCTTTGTGGGATTACGAGGATAATCCTCAAATTATACTTTTCGTTGTCTTTAGGAATAAATTACGTGTTTTATTTATCTCAGGTTCAGAGGAGAAAATTTCGTTTAAAGAACCAGTGTATTATCATGGTGTTTCAAGAAGATAATGCTGTAAACTGAATAATGATCGTATCAACATCATAATAATCTAATTATCATAAAAACTTCATCATAATGATGTTATATATTAATATGAATACTTTATCATAATGATCTTATCATAAACTTTATCATAATCTAATCATCATCATTAAGCCTCCTCCCCAAACAGTCTTTTAAAATACTGAATCCGGGTATAGTTTCCTAAACATCGTCATCATTATATTCATCATCATCACAATAATAATAATAATAATAATAATAATAATAATAATGATAACTATAGTCCATTTCTTTTAGCGAGGCATATTTGCACCGACTCGCAGCGGTGCCCTTTTAGCTCGGAAATGTTTCCTGAACGCTGAATGGTTGGACAAGATAATTCTAACCAATCAGCGACCAGGAAACTTTTCCGAGATAAAAGGGCACCCGCTGCGAGTCGGTGCAAATCTGCCTCGTTAAAAGAAATGGACTATAGAGGGGCAGCCAGTAGAGCGCAGACCTCCGCCGCAGCAGCTCATTTCTCGACCTTTTGCTCGACCTTGACCTTTGACATTATCATGTATTAATTGGCGTGGATTTTCATTCACTCAAATATGAACCAAGTTTGAAGTCTCTGTGACAACGATGTCCAAACTTATGGCTGATCACCTTATTAGCAACATTGCTCAAAACATTCAGAAGCAGGTCATTAAATTAATAATTTCTTTTTAAATCAACTAAAGACTATTATTATTATTACCATTACTATTATTACTTGCTAAGCTACAACCCTAGTTGGAAAAGCAGGATGTTATACGCCCAAGGGGCCACAACACGGAAAATAGCCCAGTGAGGAAAGGAGACAAGGAAAAATAGAATACTTTAAGAACGGTAAAAACATTAAAATAATATTTCCTATATAAACTATAAAAACTTGAAAAAAAAAAAAACAAGAGGAAGAGAAATGAGACGGAATAGTGTGCCTGAGTGTACCCTCAAGCAAGAGAACTAAATCCAGATATACCAAAAATAGCCAAAATAAGTAATTTTCCCTAAAATTGAAGAACCTTAATATAACTTGAAATAATGATCGAAATATCATAAAATCTTCAACATAATGATGTTATATATCAATAAGAATACTTTATCATAATGATCTTATCAACTTTATCATAGTTATTCAACTATAATCATTATATGGGGGGTTTTGGGATAACCTATAGGTCTACCCGATGAGTCATAAGCAGCCATTGCCTGGCCCTCCTTAGTCCTTGGGTGCTGATCATATATGTATAGGGTCAGTCTCTAGTATATTGTCCTGCTAGGGCACTGTCCTTGTCCCTTGCCTCTGCCTTTCATGAGTGACCTTTTAACCTTTCAATAACAACGAGCAACATCAATAGCAAGCTAAGTTTATGGACGGTAAATCTATTTACGTTTTCATAATTTAATCACAGGTCAGCCACGCACAAAAGGTCAAAAACTGGGTTAAACTAAAAATAAACAAGACTATGAAAAAAACTCTTTCTTTCCTCAAAGAAATGTTAAATTGATCATCTCCAGACACGACCAGATCTCTTTGTGGGCCAGAAATATTGGGACGAATCCGCTCGTAAAATGATCGGCATTGTTGGACGAAACATCTTATCTTCATTGGACGAAAGGCTCTAGTTGCCATGTCACACAAGGACGTCTAGGATAATGCGGGTTAAGCCTTCGCAAGGAGCTATCAGGGGCGCCGATTGTAGTTCGAAAACACTAGGACACATGAAAAGAGACCCGAATTCAACCATGATTCTCCCTTCTTGATGAAATATGTTCGGTTTTACTGCGAATTTCATACGTAAAGTCATGGCTGAATGTGTCGAAATTCAAATATAGAGGTTGAATGTGTTTAAATTCAATTACATATAGGCTGAATGTATTAAAATTCAAATATACGAGTATGTATCTATCTATCTATCTATCTATCTATATATATATATATATATATATATATATATATATATATATATATATATATATATATATATATATATATATATGCCGGATGTACGGAAATTCAAATATAGAGGCTGAACGTGTCGAAATTCAAATATAGAGAGGCTGAATGTGTCGAAAATCAATTGTATAGTTATGGTTGAATGTGTCGAAATTCAAATGTTCAGTTACGGTTGAATGTGTCTAAATTCAAATGTTCAGTTACGGTTGAATGTGTCGATATTCAGATGTACAGTTATGGTTGAATGTGTCGAAATTCAAATGTTCAGTTATAGTTGAATGTGTCGAAATTCAAATGTTCAATTATGGTTGAATGTGTCGAAATTCAAACGTTCAGTTATGGTTGAATGTGTCGAAATTCAAATGTTCAGTTATGGTTGAATGTGTCGAGATTCAAACGTTCAGTTATGGTTGAATGTGTCGACATTCAAATGTTCAGTTATTGTTGAATGTGTCGAAATTCAAATATACATTTGTGGCAGAATGTGTCAAAATTCACATGTACATAGTGTAACGGGCCGAGAGAAAGGTTGCGACTCAAAGGCAAGAAACAATCAACTGAGTCAATTTATGTACAAAACCTCAAGGCAACAGGCATTTCCATGTTCACAAGACAGACAATGTTACAGAGGAAAACCGGAGAAATGATTATTCAGGTTCTTTTTAGTGCGAGGGAAGAGCGCAGATATAAGCATAATATATACAAAATAATTTATGTACGATCGTGTGACACACGGTTGGTACATGGCTCCCCCCCCCCCTAAAAATGACATACTGTACATGTTAAATAGGGCGCCCTGATCTAGAGAGGCGAACTGTAGGCGGGTCATCTGGCAGAAGATAAGCAGGTTTTAGAGGATCAATGGAGACCCAGTTTTCTTTGCCACGAATGTTTAGTAGGAATGCTTTCGGACTGCGTCGGATCACAAGGAAAGGGCCCGTGTAAGGGGGCGTTAGCGGTGGCTTGCTTGTGTCGTTGCGCAGGAAGACGTGCATTGCAGAGTGCAAGTCTGTTGGTATGTGATGCTTTGCTGGGGGCTTGTAAGTCTGGCGGCACGGAGTAAATTTTCCCACGACGTGACGTATGCGCTGGAGATCATCGGAGGAGGTTGTAGAAGGAAAAAATTCGGCAGGGACGACCAACGGGTCGCCATACACCATTTCAGCTAACAAGACGTCGAGGGTGTCTTTAAGAGTGGTCCTTAGTCCCAGGAGGACCCAGGGAATCTGAGTAAACCAGTTGCAGTCCTTGCAGCGGGACATCAAAGCTGCTTTGAGGGTGTGATGAAAAAGTTCAACCATTCCATTGGCAGCGGGGTTGTAGGCCGTTGTCTGATGTAGGGTGATGCCCAGGAGATTCGCTAATGATGTCCACAATTGAGAGGTGAAAGTGGTTCCCCTGTCAGAAGTAATATGCTCAGGGACACCAAATCTTGAAATCCATCTAGAGAGTAAGGCAGATGTACATGAGGCGGACGTTGCAGTTTCCATGGGAATGGCTTCAGGCCAACGAGTGGAGCGGTCGATGACGGTAAACAGGTAACGATGTCCTTGTGATGTGGGTAGGGGGCCTACAACGTCGACGTGAATGTGTGCGAAACGACGCTGAGGTTGAGGAAAGGTGCCCACTCCTGAATCCGTGTGCCGATGTACTTTGGAAGTTTGGCAAGAAGTACAGGCTCGGACCCAATCCTTAGCATCCTTAGAAATGCCATGCCAAATGAACTTTGCCTTCAGCAGCTGAGCAGTAGAACGGCACGCGGGATGTGAAAGGCCGTGAATGAAATCAAACACCTGCCGTCGCATGGGAGCAGGAATCCAAGGTCGCGGTCTACCAGTACTGACGTCACAGAGGAGGGTGGTGGTGGAGTCTTCGAGGGGAAACTCTTCCCAACGGAGGGACGTGCAGGATGTCCTACATGCTTGATACTCTGGATCCTGTCGTTGGGCTTCAGCCAGGGCGTTGTAATCCAATCCCAGTTGAACGGCAGCCAACGTGTTTCTTGACAGGGCATCGGCAACGGGATTCATTTTCCCAGGAACGTATTGAAGGGTGCAATTGTATTCAGCCACGGCGGAGAGATGTCGGCATTGACGGGCGGACAAGGCGTCAGACTGTCGAGTGAAGGCGTGCACCAGAGGCATGTGGTCTGTGCGAATGACGAAGGGCGTACCTTCTAAGAAATGGCGAAAGTGACGGACAGCCAAGTGCACCGCCAGCAATTCTCGATCGAAGGTAGAATAACCTGATACTGCCTTGGACAGTTTTCTGCTGAGGAAGGCCAATGGGCGGGGCGAGCCGTTGACCACCTGCTCGAGCACTGCACCAATAGTGACGTCGCTGGCATCGGTGAAGAGAAGGAGAGGGGCGTGTGGGATAGGAAAAGTGAGAGCCGCAGCAGTTGATAGGGCCTTCTTTGCATTGCAGAAGGCTGCTTCTTGAAGGGGATCCCACTTCAGGTCCTTTGGCTTGCCCTTGAGGGAGGCGTAGAAGGGAGCAAGAGTGGCGACAATGGCTGGCAGAAAACGGTGATAATAGTTGATCATGCCCAAGAATTCCTGCAGAGCTTTGACGGTCGAGGGCGCGGGGAAGTTCTGAACGGCTGCTACCTTCTCAGGGAGGGGATGGACTCCTTCAGGAGTGATGCGGTGCCCTAAGAACGACACTTCGTTGGTACCAAAGGTACACTTGTCGTACCGGACTACAAGGCCGTTTTGTTGCAGGCGGTCGAGCACGATGCGCAGGTGACGGAGGTGTTCCTCTTTTGAGGAGGAGAACACAAGTATGTCGTTCACATAACATACACAGAAAGGGAGGTCCCCTAAGATGGCATCCATGAGACGTTGAAACGTGGCCTCAGCATTACGAAGGCCAAAACAGGAGTAATTGAAGGTGTATGTACCAAACGGAGTGATGATGGCGGTCTTGGGGATGTCTTCTGGGTTCATAGGCACCTGATAATACCCCTTCAGGAGGTCGAGCGTAAAGAAAACCTTCGCTTTGTGCAGGTAGGAGGTCACGTCGGCAATGTTTTGGAGGGGGTAGTGATCCGGTTCTGTTTGCATGTTCAGGCGCCTGTAATCCCCGCACGGACGGAGGGAGCCGTCTTTCTTCAGAACGATGTGTAAGGGTGACGACCATGGGCTGGAGGCCTTTTGGCAAAGGCCCATTTCCTCCATTTCGGCGAACGTCTGTTTGGCGGCTGCCAATCGTTCCGGTGCCAGACGTCTGAATTTTGCGAAGACTGGGGGTCCCGTCGTCTTGATATGGTGATAAATACCATGCTTGGCAGGAACCGTGGGCGTTTGGCGAAGTTCTGGACGGAAAACTTCCGGGTACGACGTGAGGAGGTGGGCGTAGGCATCCGTGGGTGCGCTGATGTGGAGAGCGAGGTTATAGGGGGCGGTTTGAAGAGGTGTCAAGAAGTACGAGTCTGCATTGACCAATCGTCGGTGGGCGACATCGACCAGAAGGTGGAAATGAGAGAGGAAATCCGCACCGAGGATTGGCAATGTGACGTCAGCAACGAGAAACTTCCAATTGAATTTACCGTTTCCAAACGATAATGTGAGGTTCTCGTAACCGTAGGTGGGTATTGCAGATCCGTTGGCAGCTACCAAGTGGACGTCGGCAGATATAGACAGACTACGTCGTGCCTTGATGAGTTTCCTTGGCAAAAGAGAATGACAAGCACCCGTGTCTACCAAAAATCGCACGCGCGTTCCTGTATCCTGTAAAAAGAAAAGATTAGAAACACGGGAGGCCACTGCCACGAGCGATGGCCTACTTACACGTTTTTTGGCCACTGACAATCCTTGGCACATTTGTTCACGGTTGCCCCGAATCTGAAGTGGAAGTAGCAAAACTGCGGAGGATGGGAGGTAGTAAGTGGCTGTAGAAGTCGTTCGTTGGGGCGCGACCGATTGGTCGGTGGTGGGCGGCTTTGTCGCTGCTTCGGCACGTCACGGGGTAGGTGTGTATGTCCTACTGCATTCATGTCAGCTTCGGTTGACGTTGAATAGGCATCCTCTTCATCAGGGGTGGAGGCGTTGATGGAGGTCTTGAAGTGGCTGTCCATAAGGGCGTCGGCTTTGGTATTCAAGTCCTTTATGGGTAAACTATCGACATCGGGTAGGGCAGCGCGTATAGGTCCGGGTAAACGGCGTATCCAAAGGGCACGAAGTAGGTTCACCTCACGAGGAGAGCCGTCTGCGGCAGGTTGAAGGCGAGCGATACTGGTCATTTCCCTGAGGGCAAGCGAAGTCCTTTGGTCCCCCAACGGTTGTTGCGAGAGCTGAAAAAGCTTTGCTATACGGGCGGCTGGCGACGGCGAGTACTGCTGCAAAAGGTATGTTTTGAGGGCGTCATACGCTATTGGGGTGTCTCCTTGTTCACAAAGCCCGTCGGATATTTCTGGGAAGGTGTCCTTGGGTATCGCCGCGAGAACATAATCTGCTTTGGTGGTTGAGTGAGTCACGCCCCTGATTTGAAACTGGAATTCTGCGCGCTGAAACCAAGCAAACGCCTCTCCGCTGGCAAACGATGAAAGTTTGAAAGGGGAGGCCGCAGCGCCAACTGCCGTAGAGACCGCCATAGTACCAACGATGGAGGGGCGAGGGGGTGGGGGTGGAAGGCGGTGGGAGCGAGTCGACTTCCGGGGTCACCAATGTGACGGGCCGAGAGTAAGGTTGCGACTCAAAGGCAGGAAGCAATCAACTGAGTAACTTTATTATAGAACACTCTCCTTTATATACAAAACCTCAAGGCAACAGGCATTTTCATGTTCACAAGAAAGACAATGTTACAGAGGAAAACCGGAGATATGATTATTCAGGTTCTTTTAAGTGCAAGGGAAGAGCGCAGATACAAGCATAATATATACAAAATAATTTATGTACGATCGTGTGACACACGGTTGGTACAATAGGCTAAATGTGTCGAAATTCCAATACAGAGTCATGGCTAAACGTGTCGAAATTTAAATGTACAGCATGGCTGAATGTGTCGAAATTCAAATGTAAAGAGGCTGAAAGTCTTAAATCAAATGTACAGCCTGAAAGTGTCGAAATTTAATTGTACAGTAATGGCTGAATATATCAAAACTTAAATGTACATTCACGATTGATTGTGTCTAAATTTAAATGTACAGTCGTCATGGATGAATGTGTCGATATTCAAATGTACAGTCATATGGCTGAATGTGTCAAAATTTAAATGTATGGTTACGGCTCAACTTAGATTTACAGTCATGGCTGAATGTGTCGATATTCAAATGTACAGCATGGCTGAATGCGAAGAAATTTAAATGTACAGTTATGGCTGAATGTGTCGAAATTTAAATGTACAGTTATGGCTGAATGTGTCGAAATTTAAATGTACAGTTATGGCTGAATGTGTCGAAATTTAAATGTACAGCATGGCTGAATGTGACGAAATTTAAATGTACAGTTATAGCTGAATGTGTCGAAATTTAAATGTACAGTTATAGCTGAATGTGACGAAATTTAAATGTACAGTTATGACTGAATGTGTCGAAATTTAAATGTAAAGTCATATGGATGAATACCTCGATATTCAAATGTACAGTCATATATTTCCTTATTTCCTTTCCTCACTGGGCTATTTTCCCTGTTGGTGCCCTTGGGCTTATAGCATCCTGCTTTTCCAACTATAGTCCATTTCTTTTACGATGCATATTTGCACCGACTCGCAGCGGTGCCCTTTTAGCTCGGAAAATTTTCCTGATCGCTGATTGGTTAGAATCCAACCAATCAGCGATCAGGAAACTTTTCCGAGCTAAAAGAGCACCGCCGCGAGTCAGTGTAAATATGCATCGCTAAAAGAAATCGACTATAGGGTTGTAGCTTAGCGAGTAATAATAATAATAATCTATAAGAAAAATCCAAGGAATATATTAAAGATAAGAATTTATTTTTAAAATACATATTCATGGGATTATTAAAACCATCTTTCATCAGCTTTGGGGAGTCAAGAAGGATGGATAATGGCCCTTAATCATTTCATTTTCATCTGGAGAAAATGGTTGGCCAAAGATAATATTAAAAAATAAAAATTATGTAGAGACGAATATCCACTACAAATTTGGTTCCAAATCTAATATAAATATGTATCTATGTATCTATGCATGTATATATACACACATATATTTTAAAGATTATATATACATGCAACATACATCTTTCTATGCATATATATATATATATATATATATATATATATATATATATATATATATTGTATATATATATATCCTATATATATATATATATATATATATATATATATATATATATTTACATACATATATATACACACACACACATATATATATATATATATATATATATATATTGTTTGTATATTTACATACATATATATATATATATATATATATATATATATGTATGTATATTTACATATATATATATATATATATATATATATATATAT
>NC_090726.1:199720198-199725198 GCF_036898095.1 Palaemon carinicauda
ATCAATCTATCAGTCGATCCCAACCACTCTACTCCTCGATCAATCTATCAGTCGATCCCAACCACTCTACTCCTCTATCAATCTATCAGTCAATCCCAACCACTCTACTCCTCGATCAATCTATCAGTCGATCCCAACCACTCTACTCCTCTATCAATCTATCAGTCAATCCCAACCACTCTACTCCTCGATCAATCTATCAGTCCATCCCAACCACTCTACTCCTCTATCAATCTATCAGTCCATCCCAACCACTCTACTCCTCGATCAATCTATCAGTCGATCCCAACCACTCTACTCCTCGATCAATCTATCAGTCGATCCCAACCACTCTACTCCTCTATCAATCTATCAGTCCATCCCAACCACTCTACTCCTCTATCAATCTATCAGTCCATCCCAACCACTCTACTCCTCGATCAATCTATCAGTCGATCCCAACCACTCTACTCCTCGATCAATCTATCAGTCGATCCCAACCACTCTACTCCTCTATCAATCTATCAGTCCATCCCAACCACTCTACTCCTCGATCAATCTATCAGTCCATCCCAACCACTCTACTCCTCTATCAATCTATCAGTCCATCCCAACCACTCTACTCCTCGATCAATCTATCAGTCGATCCCAACCACTCTACTCCTCGATCAATCTATCAGTCGATCCCAACCACTCTACTCCTCGATCAATCTATCAGTCCATCCCAACCACTCTACTCCTCTATCAATCTATCAGTCCATCCCAACCACTCTACTCCTCGATCAATCTATCAGTCGATCCCAACCACTCTACTCCTCGATCAATCTATCAGTCGATCCCAACCACTCTACTCCTCTATCAATCTATCAGTCAATCCCAACCACTCTACTCCTCGATCAATCTATCAGTCGATCCCAACCACTCTACTCCTCTATCAATCTATCAGTCAATCCCAACCACTCTACTCCTCGATCAATCTATCAGTCCATCCCAACCACTCTACTCCTCTATCAATCTATCAGTCCATCCCAACCACTCTACTCCTCGATCAATCTATCAGTCGATCCCAACCACTCTACTCCTCGATCAATCTATCAGTCGATCCCAACCACTCTACTCCTCTATCAATCTATCAGTCAATCCCAACCACTCTACTCCTCGATCAATCTATCAGTCGATCCCAACCACTCTACTCCTCGATCAATCTATCAGTCCATCCCAACCACTCTACTCCTCTATCAATCTATCAGTCCATCCCAACCACTCTACTCCTCGATCAATCTATCAGTCCATCCCAACCACTCTACTCCTCGATCAATCTATCAGTCCATCCCAACCACTCTACTCCTCGATCAATCTATCAGTCCATCCCAACCACTCTACTCCTCTATCAATCTATCAGTCCATCCCAACCACTCTACTCCTCGATCAATCTATCAGTCCATCCCAACCACTCTACTCCTCGATCAATCTATCAGTCAATCCCAACCACTCTACTCCTCGATCAATCTATCAGTCGATCCCAACCACTCTACTCCTCGATCAATCTATCAGTCCATCCCAACCACTCTACTCCTCTATCAATCTATCAGTCCATCCCAACCACTCTACTCCTCGATCAATCTATCAGTCCATCCCAACCACTCTACTCCTCTATCAATCTATCAGTCCATCCCAACCACTCTACTCCTCTATCAATCTATCAGTCGATCCCAACCACTCTACTCCTCTATCAATCTATCAGTCCATCCCAACCACTCTACTCCTCGATCAATCTATCAGTCAATCCCAACCACTCTACTCCTCTATCAATCTATCAGTCGATCCCAACCACTCTACTCCTCGATCAATCTATCAGTCCATCCCAACCACTCTACTCCTCGATCAATCTATCAGTCGATCCCAACCACTCTACTCCTCTATCAATCTATCAGTCCATCCCAACCACTCTACTCCTCTATCAATCTATCAGTCGATCCCAACCACTCTACTCCTCTATCAATCTATCAGTCCATCCCAACCACTCTACTCCTCTATCAATCTATCAGTCGATCCCAACCACTCTACTCCTCTATCAATCTATCAGTCAATCCCAACCACTCTACTCCTCGATCAATCTATCAGTCCATCCCAACCACTCTACTCCTCTATCAATCTATCAGTCCATCCCAACCACTCTACTCCTCGATCAATCTATCAGTCCATCCCAACCACTCTACTCCTCGATCAATCTATCAGTCAATCCCAACCACTCTACTCCTCTATCAATCTATCAGTCCATCCCAACCACTCTACTCCTCGATCAATCTATCAGTCGGTCCCAACCACTCTACTCCTCGATCAATCTATCAGTCCATCCCAACCACTCTACTCCTCTATCAATCTATCAGTCGATCCCAACCACTCTACTCCTCTATCAATCTATCAGTCCATCCCAACCACTCTACTCCTCTATCAATCTATCAGTCAATCCCAACCACTCTACTCCTCTATCAATCTATCAGTCCATCCCAACCACTCTACTCCTCGATCAATCTATCAGTCCATCCCAACCACTCTACTCCTCTATCAATCTATCAGTCAATCCCAACCACTCTACTCCTCGATCAATCTATCAGTCCATCCCAACCACTCTACTCCTCGATCAATCTATCAGTCGATCCCAACCACTCTACTCCTCTATCAATCTATCAGTCCATCCCAACCACTCTACTCCTCTATCAATCTATCAGTCGATCCCAACCACTCTACTCCTCGATCAATCTATCAGTCCATCCCAACCACTCTACTCCTCTATTAATCTATCAGTCGATCCCAACCACTCTACTCCTCGATCAATCTATCAGTCCATCCCAACCACTCTACTCCTCGATCAATCTATCAGTCCATCCCAACCACTCTACTCCTCTATTAATCTATCAGTCGATCCCAACCACTCTACTCCTCGATCAATCTATCAGTCCATCCCAACCACTCTACTCCTCGATCAATCTATCAGTCCATCCCAACCACTCTACTCCTCGATCAATCTATCAGTCCATCCCAACCACTCTACTCCTCTATTAATCTATCAGTCGATCCCAACCACTCTACTCCTCTATCAATCTATCAGTCGATCCCAACCACTCTACTCCTCGATCAATCTATCAGTCCATCCCAACCACTCTACTCCTCTATCAATCTATCAGTCGATCCCAACCACTCTACTCCTCGATCAATCTATCAGTCAATCCCAACCACTCTACTCCTCTATCAATCTATCAGTCCATCCCAACCACTCTACTCCTCGATCAATCTATCAGTCCATCCCAACCACTCTACTCCTCGATCAATCTATCAGTCCATCCCAACCACTCTACTCCTCGATCAATCTATCAGTCAATCCCAACCACTCTACTCCTCTATCAATCTATCAGTCGATCCCAACCACTCTACTCCTCGATCAATCTATCAGTCCATCCCAACCACTCTACTCCTCGATCAATCTATCAGTCCATCCCAACCACTCTACTCCTCTATCAATCTATCAGTCGATCCCAACCACTCTACTCCTCGATCAATCTATCAGTCCATCCCAACCACTCTACTCCTCTATCAATCTATCAGTCGATCCCAACCACTCTACTCCTCGATCAATCTATCAGTCGATCCCAACCACTCTACTCCTCGATCAATCTATCAGTCCATCCCAACCACTCTACTCCTCGATCAATCTATCAGTCAATCCCAACCACTCTACTCCTCTATCAATCTATCAGTCCATCCCAACCACTCTACTCCTCGATCAATCTATCAGTCCATCCCAACCACTCTACTCCTCTATCAATCTATCAGTCGATCCCAACCACTCTACTCCTCGATCAATCTATCAGTCCATCCCAACCACTCTACTCCTCTATCAATCTATCAGTCGATCCCAACCACTCTACTCCTCGATCAATCTATCAGTCAATCCCAACCACTCTACTCCTCTATCAATCTATCAGTCCATCCCAACCACTCTACTCCTCGATCAATCTATCAGTCCATCCCAACCACTCTACTCCTCTATCAATCTATCAGTCAATCCCAACCACTCTACTCCTCTATCAATCTATCAGTCGATCCCAACCACTCTACTCCTCGATCAATCTATCAGTCCATCCCAACCACTCTACTCCTCTATCAATCTATCAGTCCATCCCAACCACTCTACTCCTCTATCAATCTATCAGTCGATCCCAACCACTCTACTCCTCGATCAATCTATCAGTCAATCCCAACCACTCTACTCCTCTATCAATCTATCAGTCCATCCCAACCACTCTACTCCTCGATCAATCTATCAGTCCATCCCAACCACTCTACTCCTCGATCAATCTATCAGTCAATCCCAACCACTCTACTCCTCTATCAATCTATCAGTCCATCCCAACCACTCTACTCCTCTATCAATCTATCAGTCCATCCCAACCACTCTACTCCTCTATCAATCTATCAGTCGATCCCAACCACTCTACTCCTCGATCAATCTATCAGTCCATCCCAACCACTCTACTCCTCTATCAATCTATCAGTCGATCCCAACCACTCTCCTCCTCGATCAATCTATCAGTCAATCCCAACCACTCTACTCCTCTATCAATCTATCAGTCCATCCCAACCACTCTACTCCTCGATCAATCTATCAGTCCATCCCAACCACTCTACTCCTCTATCAATCTATCAGTCAATCCCAACCACTCTACTCCTCTATCAATCTATCAGTCGATCCCAACCACTCTACTCCTCGATCAATCTATCAGTCCATCCCAACCACTCTACTCCTCGATCAATCTATCAGTCGATCCCAACCACTCTACTCCTCTATCAATCTATCAGTCGATCCCAACCACTCAACTCCTCTATCAATCTATCAGTCGATCCCAACCACTCTACTCCTCGATCAATCTATCAGTCCATCCCAACCACTCTACTCCTCTATCAATCTATCAGTCGATCCCAACCACTCTACTCCTCGATCAATCTATCAGTCCATCCCA
>NC_090726.1:199737698-199740198 GCF_036898095.1 Palaemon carinicauda
TATGGCAAATTGCGAAACGTGGGAAGCTAGAAAAACACCTGAAGATCTGTAAAAGGACAACAAGAGATAGTCTAGTGAAAATTGCCAGCTAAAGATGTAGAGCTGCCGAAGCAAGGATGCTTGAAAATATATATAATATTGAAATACCATCAGGGGCGTAGATAGAGATTTAGGGGCCAGTGGGCTATGTTTAGTATTGAGGTCCACTTCCCCTTTACCTTGGTGGTAATTCTAAATGTATACTTACATAGTTATATTATCTGACTAAGCTTTGGAGCCGCCCTTTCTTGGAGGGTTCAAAGGCCACTCATGAATGGCAGAGCCAAGGGACAGTGATACGGCCCTACTAAGCAGGACAATACCCTAAAGATTGACCCTACATACATATGATCAGCGGCCAAGCCTCCTCTCCACCCAACGTAAGACCAGGGAGGTCCAAGCAATGGCTACTGATGACTCAGTAGGTAGACCTATATGCTCCCCCAAAACCCCTATCCATAGCTCACAAGGATGGTGAAGTCACAGATACTAAAGGAACTAACGAGTTCGAGACAGACTCGAACCCTAGTCTGGCGATCACTAGGCAGAGACATTACCAATAGGCCGCAATAACTAATGGGGGGGGAGTTAAAAGTCCACCCCTGCCTTAGCTAGACCACTGAATACGACGAAGAAAGAACAACATAGAACAGGGAGCTTTGTTGAATACTGCAAGTGTTAGACGAGAAAGCTATAATCTTAGAGGAGTGGCACATTATGTGCGTGTGGAATTGACCGAGTGGGAGAGAGGGAATCAGTTTCATGTAGTGTCGGTGTGAATTACTGTGAGGGGAATTTATACTCGATTCCTACATTAGAAGATAAATGGCGACAAGGCATATGGTTTATGTGGAGACGAAGTCACTTTTGAGTGATATATTTGGAAAACTACGTCCTTGACTGGTGAACGCCAGACTGGGGTTCGTGTCCCACTCAGACTCGTTAGTTTTTTTGGTCGCTGCAATTTCACCATCCCTGTGAGTTAAGGATGGGGGTTTTGGGGGACCCTATTGGTCTATCTGCTGAGTCCTCATCAGCCAATGCCTGGCACTCTTTGGTCCCAGCTTGGGTGGATAGGAGGCTTGGGCGCTGATCATATGTATACAGTATATGGTCAGTCAGTAGGGAATTGTCCAACTCGATGGGGCAATGTCACTGTCCCTTGTCCCTGCCATTCATGAGCAGACTATAAACATTTAAACAAGTATGCGCATAATATATATATATATATATATATATATATATATATATATATATATATATACACACACATATATATATATATATATATATATATATAAGCACACATACACATAATAGGGAGACAGTGCTAGAATATTTCAGCCCTCTAGTAATTAGTCTTGTGGGTTTGTGTGTATGCAACCTGTATGATACATGACTTTTTCTCATTAAAATTTGTACACGTCTGATTTGATAAATCCCGTATAGCAACTATAATCAAACGGCACTTGTAAAATTAGAATTAAAATCTCCTTTTCAGTTTCTTTTTCAAACTATACTTTTTCCAATATTACTTCACTTTTTTCAAAGATTACCCTTTTTGTTCAAACAAAACATTTTTTTTTTCAAACAATACTTTTTTATATATATTAATTTTCTCTTTCGAACATTACCTTTACAAATATCAATTTTATTGTTTAAACATTACGGTTATTTTTCAAACAGCATTTTTTTTAAACATTAATTTTCTTGTTCAAGCATTAATTTTCTTCATCAAACATTAATTTTTTTGTTTTAAATGTAACTTTTCTTGTTCAAACATTATTTTTCTGTTTCAAACGTTATTTTTCTGTTTCAAACATCACTTTTCTCGTTCAAACATCACTTTTCTTTTTAAAACATTACTTTTCTTGATCAAAAATTACTTTTCTTGATCAAACATTACTTTACTTGTTCAAAAATTAATTGTCTTGTTCAAACATTAATCTTCTTGTTCGAACATTACTTTTCTTCTCCAATCATTACTTTGCTATTTCAAACATTACTTTTTTTGTTCAAACATTAATTTTCTTTACTTTTCTTTTACAAACATTAGTTCTTCAATCATTCCTTTCTGTTTCAAACAATACTTGTTCAAACATTAATTTTCTTGTTCAAATTAATTTCCTGATCAACCATTACTTTTCTTGTTCAAGCCTTAATTTTCTTGATCAAACATTACTTTTCTGTTTCAAACAGTACTTTCCTTGTTCAAACATTACTTTTCTGGTTTAAACATTACTTTTCTTTCACAAACATTACTTCTTCAATCATTACTTTTCTGGTTTAAACATTACTTCTTCAATCATTACTTTTCTGGTTTAAACATTACTTTTCTTTCACAAATATTACTTCTTCAATCATTACTTTTCTGGTTTAAACATTACTTTTCTTTCACAAACATTACTTTTCTATTTCAAACATTACTTTGCTTGCTCAAGCATTAATTTTCTTCTTCAAA
>NC_090726.1:199745198-199758072 GCF_036898095.1 Palaemon carinicauda
GCACACCATTCTATCTTATTTCTCTTCCTCTTGTTTTTTTTTCAAGTTTTAATGGTTTATATATGAAATATTGATTTCAATGTTGTTACTATTCTTGAAATATATTATATTAATGATTAATTACTATTCTTGTAGTTTCCTTATTTCCTTTCCTCACTGGGCTATTTTTCCTGTTGTAGCCCTTGGTTTTATACCATCCTGCTTTTCCAACTAGAGTTGTAGCTTAGAAAGTAATAATAATAATAATAATAATAATAATAATATAGGGTGAATAATTGGATAAACTAAGAAAAAAAATTATCAAAAAAAGCGCAGAACTCCGAGAAAAATCAAGAAAAAAAAATTAAAGTAGTAAAAAACGAAATGATTAAATAAAAAATAAAGAACCTTTCAATAGCAAAGAGCAAAACGAACACGAAGTTTTAATCAGGCATTGATTCGTGAGATAAAAATATTGTTTTGATCTCGAAGGTTGATTAAATAGATCTCTTGGGAGCGAAGGTTTTTCAATGAGAGAGAGAGAGAGAGAGAGAGAGAGAGAGAGAGAGAGAGCTGTATGGATTTTATGATCTGACGTTCGGGCAGAGGAACTCATTCAACTTGGGATATGTAATTAAGGGGGGGGGGGGTGGATCCTGTAGTCCCATCAATAAGTAATGATTATCATTATCATTATTACTATTACTATTATTATTATTATTATTATTATTATTATTATTATTATTATTATCTAAGCTACACCCTAGTTGGAAAAGTAGGATGCTATAAGACCAAGGGCTCAAACAGGGAAAATAGCCCAGTGAGGAGAGGAAATAAAAACAAATAGAATAATGTGCATGCTTGCACCCTTAAGTAAGAGAACTGTACTTCATGATAGTGGAAGACCATGGTACAGAGGCTATGACACTACCCATAACTAGAGAACAATGTTTCAATTTGGAGAGTCCTTCGCCTAGAGGAGATGCTTAACATAGCTAATGCGTCTCTTCTATCCTTACCAAATGGATAGTAACCATTTAGTTAAGTGAAGAAAAAGCAGTAACTTGGAGAGAGAGAGAGAGAGAGAGAGAGAGAGAGAGAGAGAGAGATATCAGAAGTTACTTACCATTGCTATAAGTCTCGCTTCTACCCTCACCAAACGGAAAGTAAGCAATGAACAGTTACAGTGCAGTAGCTACGTGAAAAGAGAGAGAGAGAGAGAGAGAGAGAGAGAGAGAGAGAGAGAGTTACCATTGCTAAAAGAGTCTTTTCTACCCTCACCAAATAGGAAATTACCAATGAACAATTACAATGCAGTAGTTAAGTTTAGAGAGAAAGCAGGAACGTGGAGAGAGAGAGAGAGAGAGAGAGAGAGAGAGAGAGTTACAATTGCTAAAAGTCTCTTCTACTCTCACCAAATGGGAAGTTACCAATGAACAATTACAATGCAGTAGTTAAGTTTAGAGAGAAAGCAGGAACGTGGAGAGAGAGAGAGAGAGAGAGAGAGAGAGAGAGAGAGAGTTACAATTGCTAAAAGTCTCTTCTACTCTCACCAAATGGGAAGTTACCAATGAACAATTGTAATGCAGTAGTTAAGTTTAGAGAGAAAGCAGGAACGTGAGAGAGAGAGAGAGAGAGAGAGAGAGAGAGAGAGAGTTACCATTGCTAAAAGTCTCTTCTACTCTCACCAAATGGGAAGTTACCAATGAACAATTACAGTGCAGTAGCTACGTGAAAAGAGAAGCAAGAACGTGGAGAGAGAGAGAGAGAGAGAGAGAGAGAGAGAGAGAGAGAGACCAGACACCCGTAGAAATTAAATGAAGTATGAAGCTCTAAACCTGGTTTAAGGGCTAGCGCCTCCTTCTTCATTACGCGGTTCGATGGGTATTACTGTTATATACACATCGTACTTTCATTTCCTCTCCCTGCCGCTAACAGTACTGATTAATCACCCTAGATATTGCAATTGTTATTATTATTATTATTATTATTATTATTATTATTATTATTATTATTATTATTATTATTATTATTAAGATTAGTATTACTATTAAAATTATCATTATTATTATTTTTAATATTATTGTTATTAACATTATTATTATTATTATTATTACCATAACAATGATGATAATAAAAATAATAATGACAACAATAATGATAATAATAATTTTAATAATAATAATACTGAACTTAATAATAATAATAATAATAATAATAATAATAATACTGAACCTGGTAATAATAATAATAATAATAATAATAATAATAATAATAATAATAATAACAACAACAATAATAATAATAATAATAGTGGTCTTGATCTAGATCACCTTCAAAATTCAATGACTTCTTGTTAAAATTTGGTGAAAATCGGCCAAGAAGTTTTGACGTAATCCTGCTAACAGACAGACAAAAAATAAACAAACAGATAAATAAAAGCAGGTAATTTCATAACCTCCTTGGCGGAGATAATATTTTTATTTTAAGCATTTCATTGTAATACAAAAACTAATTAACAAAATCAAAAGCCATTTTAATCCAATCTAATTATATTGTCGATCCTCACTGTTAATTAATTTGTTTTTCCATCTGGTTCCAAGTATGAAAATTTTCTTCGTGTAGTCTGTTTTTTATATAAATCTTTGTTGTATATATTTAAAGGGTTGTGGTGGCCGATGTGGTGACGTCCCTGACTGGTGAACGCCAGACTAGGGGTTCGAGTACCCTTCAAACTCGTTAATTCCTTTGGTCGCTACAACCTCACCATCCTTGTGTGTTAAAGATGGTGGGTTTGTGGTGCCTATAGATCTTTCTGCTGATTTATCAACAGCCATTACCTTGCCCTTCTTGGCCCTAGCTTGGAGGAGGAGGGGAGGGGCTTTGGAGCTGATCATATGTATATATGGTCAGTCTCTAGGGCATTGTCCTGCTCGATAGGGCAATGTCACTGTCCCTTGCCTCTGCTACTTATGAGCGACCTTTAAACCTTTAAGCGTAACAATAGTGTGATGGTATACTACACTATTAACTATTCATTTTATTAATAAAGATTGATAAAACAATAAAGGAACAATTAGCCATCGCATTTTCACAAGAGATTAGTTCATCAAAATTTCAACTGGGCTCCACAAGGCACTTGAAGAGTTGGAAGACCAAGGCCTATATGGCTGAGGATATGAAGCGTGAAGTAGGAGATGATGAATGGAGAAATGTTGATTTAAAAGCTCAAGATAGAGACGAATAGCAATATCTAACTGAGGCCCTTTATCGCATTTTCCCAAGAGAGATTAGTTCACTAAATGTTCAGCTGGGCTCCACAAGGCAGTAGAAGAGTTGGAAGACCAAGGCCTACATGGCTGAGGATATGAAGCGTGAAGTAGGAGATGATGAATGGAGAAATGTTGATTTAAAAGCTCAAGATAGAGGCGACTGGCAAAATCTAACCGAGGCCCTTTGCGTCAATAGGCGTAAGAGATGATAATGATTTTCACAAATTTCACTCCCAACTCCGTCATAAGCTGGAAGTGGATATACAAAATTTATTGATATTGTTCTTCACTTTCAATTTGTTCTAATTAAGGGTTGGACTATGTACAGTTGTTGTTCTTCGCTTTCAAATTGTTCTAATTAAGGGTTGGACTATCTACAGGTGTTGTTCTTCAATTTCAATTTGTTCTCGTTAAGGGTTGGCCAATCTATAGGTGTTGTTCTTCACTTTCAATTTGTTCTAATCAAGGGTTGGACTATCTACAGGTGTTGTTCTTCGCATTCAATTTGTTCTAATCAAGGGTTGGACTATCTACAGGTGTTGTTCTTCACTTTCAATTTGTTCTAATTAAGGGTTGAAACAGTTCGTGATGGTCTACTGAACTTCAGAGTTGTCTAAAGATACTAAAAGGTGATGGAATAGTGTCTTCTCGCTTTTACCTTAATTTGCTCCGAAAATGTAATTACTGACATGTGAGAAGAAGCGCCAGGTACATTTTCTAATCACGAGAGAGAGAGAGAGAGAGAGAGAGAGAGAGAGAGAGAGAGAGAGAGAGAGAGAGAGAGAGAGAGAGAGAGGTTATTGATGGAAGAAATAGCCTAATGATTATATACATTTATGTATGAACACATCCATTTTATGTGTATATTTTTAGAGAGAGAGAGAGAGAGAGAGAGGAGAGAGAGAGAGAGAGAGAGAGAGAGAGAGAGAGAGAGAGATAATTAACCATAGCACGAATAGCCTAATGATTATATACATTTAAATATGAACATTCGTCCATTGTATGTGTATATTTTTACACACACACACAGAGAGAGAGAGAGAGAGAGAGAGAGAGAGAGAGAGAGAGAGAGAGAGAGAGAGAGAGAAGAGAGAGAGAGAGAGAGAGAGAGAGAGAGAGAGAGAGAGAGAGAGAGAGAGAGAGAGAGAGAGATTATCCATATCACAAATAGCCTAATTATTGAATACATTTATGAATGAACACTTGTCCATTTTATGTGTATATTTTGAGAGAGAGAGAGAGAGAGAGAGAGAGAGAGAGAGAGAGAGAATTATCAATAGCCTATGATTGTATACATTTACATAAGAGCACATATCCATAGTATGTGTATATTTTGA
Organism: Palaemon carinicauda; assembly: GCF_036898095.1. Lineage (NCBI taxonomy): Eukaryota > Metazoa > Arthropoda > Malacostraca > Decapoda > Palaemonidae > Palaemon > Palaemon carinicauda. The sequence goes on from NC_090726.1 coordinate 199,749,787, forward strand.
GAGAGAGAGAGAGAGAGAGAGAGAGAGAGAGAGAGAGAGAGAGAGAGAGAGAGAGATGATATTTCCCCTAATATTACACAGCAAGAGAACTGCCATACCCAACCGAAGTTAAATGTAATTATCAGTTTGTTAATCTCTGATGAAAATAAAATGAAGATCAAAGCTTATTTAATACAAGGCTGGAGCACATATCACTTGAACCTTTAATCAAATTTGATCTAAATGCAATATACGTATGGGTAGTAGCGAAGGAGATTAAATAAACATTCAGGATGAGGTTAATAATGAATAATGAATAATGAATATAGAGTGAATATAAGGTTAGACTCAGGCACACTATCGTATCTTATTTCTCTCCCTCTTGTTTTATAATGTCTTTATCGTTTATGTATAAAACATCTAATTTACTTTTGTTACTGTTCATAAAATATGTTATTTTTATTGTTCATTACTTCTTCTGTAGTTTATTTCCTTGTTTTCTATCCTTAGTGGGTTATATTTCCCTGTTGGAGACCATGGGTTTATAGCATCTTGCTTTTCCAACTAGGATTGTAGCTTAGGTTGTAATAATAATAATAATAATAATAATAATAATAAAAACAGTTAAAATTATGCGGGGTGAACAACTTAGCAAATTATTAAATAATATTTTGAATGTCAATAAATGCTTCCCTTATTATCATAATTATTACTTAAATTAATTAAAGATAAAGAGAAAAGGGACAATACCCTAGAGAACGACCATATATACATATGATCATCTCCCAAGCCCCCTCTTCTTCAAGATAAGACCAGGGAGGGCCAGGCAATGGCTGCTCTTGACTCAGCAGGCAGACCTCTAGGCTCCCCACACCGCTATCCTCAACTCGCAAGGTGAGGTTGCAGGCGCTACATGAAACTAATGAGCTTGAGCGGGTCTCGAACCCCAGTCCAGCGAACCGCCAGGCTGGACGTTGCCAATAGACTACCAAAAGCACTTCATGCCAATATCATTAAAAAGGCCCCTGCCAATGATGGCAAAGATGAGATGAAAGAAAATAACGGTATTTTGTGTATATTTTTCTCTACCTTTCACGGTTAACAGAACCTGCTTAAGCCTGCCTTTTCATGAATTATTTATCATACATTGTAAAGGCATTTTTTTGTATATCTCGCTCTACCCCTCGCGGTTAACAGAACCTGCTTAAGCCTACCTTTTCATGAATTATTTATCATACACTGTAACGGTATTTTTTGTATATCTCGCTCTACCCATCACAATAAAACAGAACCAGTTTAAGCCTGCCTTTTCATGCATTATTTATCGCACATTGTAACGGCAGTTTTTGTATATCTCGCTCTACCCCTCGCGGTTAACATAACCAGTTTAAGCCTGCCTTTTCATGAATCATTTTATTTGAATTGTTGTGTCATTCTTGCCTGGAACCTGCTGTATATAATCACACTATCTGTTGAAGTAAAGTCAGCTCACTCACACGCTTTCAACTACACGGAAACTAAAGAACATATACATAGTAGCTACAGACTTCAGAGTACACAGAACACAATAAATGAGTAAAAAACATTGAAAATACATCGAAATAAATCTACTCACATTGGTGAAAGCCTGCGAAGAGCGTCGGGAAGTAGGTTCCGACCATGTCTTCCCGGTGAAGCCCTGGTTGGTACCCCCTCCACCGGCCTGCCATTCCGGTTTCACTAGACCTGCTGGGAATGAAAAAGAATAATTAAAGATATTTGCTTTTTTACGTGTCGTGTGAAGTACAGTGTAGTCTTGTTTACTAAAGTAAGATTATATCATGTTTTGTCCTGATTATCTCGAGTTTTATTACTACATTTTTTCAAGAAACCGGTTTAATAGATAATTATAGACACTATCATAGGTTTGAAATTATAATTGATCTTTTTTTCAATAAGATTTAGTAAAAACATCTATATATGCATATATATATATATATATATATATATATATATATATATATATATATATATATATATATGTGTGTGTGTGTGTGTGTGTGTGTGTTACGCCAAATGTGTACATTTTGCAATTAATTTTGCCTATTGTGTACAATTTGCAGGCACCAAGCACTGCACATTGTACACAATAGGCAAAATTAATTGCAAAATGTACACATTTGGCAATTATCCACATTTGGCGTAAAATATGTGTATATATATATATATATATATATATATATATATATATATATATATATATAATATATATATAATATATAATATATATATATATATATATATATATATATATATATATATATATATATATATATATATATATATATATATAGACGGCTACTAAATTATTCATACTACAACTACAGATTACAGATTAAAAAGTATAGTGGAAGATACGAGTATGTGGGTACTATTCTGGACATTGTTATCTTGAATGATAAAAGTCCGAATAATTTCAAAATTATGCAGACTCAGCATCTTTTGACCAGTTTGCCATGAATAACCAATGAGTCTCATCTGAACATAACGTTTGTTGAAATTTTGGATGCAAATATTGAGTGCTTGAATCATTTTCGGTTAAATGCAAGTTGTAGGTAGTGGGTTGGCCAGGGCACTAGCCACCCGTTGAGATACTACCACAAGAGTGTTATGGGGTCCTTTGACTGGCCAGACAGTACTACATTGGATCCTCCTCTATGGTTACGGTTCACATTCCCTTAACCTACATATGCACTGAATAGTCTGGCCTATTCTTTATAGATTCTCCTCTGTCCTTATACATCTAACAACACTGACAATACCAAACAATTCTTCTTCACCCAAGGGGTTAACTACCGCACTGTAATTGTTCAGCGGCCACTTTCCTCTTGGTAACGGTAGAAGAGACTCTTTAGCTATGGTAAGTAGCTCTTCTAGGAGAAGGACACTCCAAAATCAAATAATTGTTCTCTAGTCATGGGTAGTGCCATAGCCTCTGTACCATGGTTTTCCACTGTCTTGGGTTAGAGTTCTCTTGCTTGAGGGTACATTCGAGGACTCTATTCTATCTTATTTCTCTTCCTCTTAATTTGTTAAAGTTTTTATAGTTCTTATAGGATATAACTATTTTAATGTTACTGTTCTTAAAATATTTTATTTTTACTTGTTTCCATTCCTCACTGGACTATTTTCCCTGTTGGAGGCCCTGGGTTTATAGCATGATGGTTTTCAAACTGGGGTTGCAGCTTAGCAAGTACTACTACTACTACTACTACTACTACTACTACTAATAATAATAATAATAATAATAATAATAATAATAACGCAAAATTTATTATATCGAAACAGTCTGTCAAATAAAAAAAAAAAAACTCGCTCACCTAAGAAATAAAACCTTCCAAGGACTCCACTTTAACTTTCGATATTATATGTAAAGAACAATTGCTTTATAAGGATACTTCTTACGACTCGCTTAAGGGCAGATACTCCGATATTCCTTTTATTAATAAGCTGTCAATACCAGAGCTGACTGCTGGCTATCAAGAAATTGGAAAAGCAATGATCAGCCATGAACGTTTGCTAAGAACATGCTGTCACTGTAAGGAGTTTCATACTTGAAATATTAAATAGATGTGGGATGTTCTGTAATATATATTTCGAAGAACTATACTTACGAAAAAAAAAATTTTGAAATGTTAATCATAGAGATCTCGAGGATTAGGAATCGCAGGGAAGATTAGGAATCGTAGGGAGGATTAGGAATCGTAGGGAGGATTAGGAACTGCAGGGATTAAGAATAGCAGGGAAGATTAGGAATCGTGGGGATGATTAGGAATCGTAGGGAAGATTAGGAATTGCAGGAAGGATTAGAAATTGAAGGGAAGATTAGGAATCGTAGGGAAGATTAGGAATTGCTTGAAGGATTAGAAATTGAAGGGAAGATTAGGAATCGTAGGGAAGATTAAGAATCGTAGGGAAGATCAGGAATAGTAGGGAAGATTAGGAATCATAGAGAGGATTAGGAAACATAGGGATGATTAGGAATCGTAGGGAGGATTACTATTGTAGGGGAGGATTAGTAATCGTAGGGAAGATTAGGAATCATAGAGAGGATTAGGAAACCTAAGGATGATTAGGAATCGTAGGGAGGATTAGGAATCGTAGGGAAGATTATGAATCATAGAGAGGATTAGGAGACATAGGGATGATTAGGAATCGTAGGGAAGATTAAGAATCGTAAGGAGGATTAGTAATCGTAGGGAGGATTAGTAATTGAAGAGAGGATTAGTAATCGTAGGGAAGAATAGGAATTGTAGGGAAGATTGGAAATCGTAGAGAGGATTAGGAATGGTAGTTATGATTAGGAATGATAGGGAGGATTAGACTGTAGAGATGATTAGCAATCGCAGGGAGATTAGGAATCGCAGGAAGGATTAGGAATCGCAGGAAGGATTAGGACTCACAGGGAGTATTAACAATCACAGGAAGGATTAGAAAACCCAGGGAGGATTAGGAATTTCAGGGAGGATTAGAAATTGTAGGGAAGATTAAGAATCATAGGGAAGATTGGGAATTGTACTGAAGACTAGGATACATTGAAAAGAATAGGAATCGTAGGGAAAATTAGGAATCGTAAGGAAGATTAGGAATCATTGGGAAGATTGGGAATCGTAGGGAAAATTAGGAATCGTAAGGAAGATTAGGAATCATTGGGAAGATTAGGAATCATTGGGAAGATTAGGAATCGTAGGGAAGATTAGAAATCATTGGGAAGATTAGGAATCGTAGGGAAGATTAGAAATCATTGGAAGATTAGAAATCATTGGGAAGATTAGGAATCGTAGGGAAGATTAGAAATCATTGGGAAGATTAGGAATCGTAGGGAAGATTAGAAATCATTGGGAAGATTAGGAATCGTAGGGAAGATTAGAAATCATTGGAAGATTAGGAATCGTAGGGAAGATTAGAAATCATTGGGAAGATTAGGAATCGTAAGGAAGATTAGGAATCATTTGGAAGATCAGGAATCGTAGGGAAGATCAGGAATTGTTCAGATGCAGAATACAGTAATGTTAAAAAAAACACCGTAATTTTAACAAGGAATTCTCCATAAAAAATATACTGTTCTCAGCCGTATTTCAGTAAAATAGAGGCGCCGTAATTTTTACCCTGCTTTGACATTATCTTTAACGGGTTGGTGATCGTAACATCACTCTTTAACGCTAATATATCTATTTTGGAAACGGTAAATGCCTAGCAACATTATTCCAGGATTTTTACCGTTTTAGTACAATTTTTTAACATCGTATTTCTGTCACACGGTCGATTAATGATGCTATTGTCCTTTTATTCAATTACCATGTCGAGTTTAAGAGCAAAATTTCACATTTATTAGTAATTTGGAATTATTAATTTTTCCTCGTCATTTTTTACATATAATAAATATGATACGAGACAGAAATGACTGAAGGAATAATTTGATAGATCAATACGATTACATCCTTCAATTCTCTCCTTTTCCCAATTCCAACTTACAAAAATATCGAGAAAAAGATAGCATGAATTAATCTTGAATCGGATCAAAGAAAATGCAGATAGGGAAATGATAATCATTGCTTGAGTGTACGCTCGGGCACACTATTCTATCTAATTTCTCTTCCTCTTGTTCTGTTCAAGATTTTATAGTTTACAATACATAGGAAATATTTATTTTCATGTTACTGTTGTTAAAATATTTTAATAATTGTTAATCATTTCTCATATCGTTTTTTTTTTTATTTCCTTTCCTCATTGAGGTAGTTTTCCTTGATGGAACCCTTGCGCTTATAGCAACTAGGGTTATAGCTTAGCTAATATACTTGAGATATAGTTAAGATAATACCGCTAGAGAGTTATGTGGTCCTTTGACTGGCCAGGCAGTACTGCATTGGATCCTTCTCTCTAGTTACGGTTCACTTTCCCTTTACCTACACATACACCGAATAGTCTGGCCTATTCTTTACAGATTGTCCTCTGTCCTCATACACCTGACAGCACTGAGATTACCAAACAATCCTTCTTACACCAAAGGAGTTAACTACTGCACTGTAATTGTCCAGTGGTTACTTTCCTCTTGGTAAGGGTAGAAGAGACTCTTTAGCTATGGTAAGCAGCTCTTCTTGTTTCATCTATATTAATGTGACCTTAGGTGGGAGTTCTTTTTGTGGAGTGGCTCAAATGTCTTTCGAGTTGTAATTGACTGTCCAGAGACATATTTTACGTCAAATTTAGATTATTATTTTTAGCAATAATAATAATAATAATAATAATAATAATAATAATAATAATAATAAAGATAGTAATAATAATAATAATAATAATAATAATAATAATGATGATGATGATGATGATGATGATAAAAGTAATAATAATGATACTAATAATAACAATAATCATCATCCTCACCATTATTATTATTATTATTATTATTATTATTATCATTATTATTATTATTTTGTTTTAATATCATTATCAGTATTATCAGCTAAACAGCAAAGTTATATTAAAAACTTAAATGCTATAAAACCAAAGCGATGAAATAAGGAAAGCACCCCATTATGGAAAAAGAAATAAAGAAACAATTATAAAACAAAAATAAAAAATCAAATAAATATAAAAGTAAAAATCTAATCTTTAAACACTTAAACCATAAGGTTGTTGTGGCCTAGTTGGTAACGTCTCTTCCTGGTGTTTGCCAGTCGGGGGTTCGAATCCCGCTGTAACTCGTTAGTTCTTTTAGAGCCTGCAACCTTACCATCCTTGTGAGCTAAGGTTGAGGGGTTTGGGGGAGCCTATAGGTATATATGCTGAGTCATCAGCAGAAAATGCCTGGCCCTCCCTGGTGTTAGCTTAGGTGGAGAGGAGGCTTGGGCGCTGATCATATAATTATGGTCAGTCTCTAGGGCATTGTCCTGCTTGCTAGGGGCAATGTCACTGTCCCTTGCCTCTGCCATTCATGAGCAGCCTTTAAGACCTTTAAAAATAGACCCAGTTGAAGACTTTAAAATCTATCAATAAATTAGGATTTTTTTAGGTTTTGATTATGGTATAACCTGGCACTGGGAGCGGGGAGGCCGTTAAGGGAAACTCCCACAGCCATAATTTTGGAAAAGAGAAGTAGGCACGAAGTAAAGTAGAAGATAAAAAAGTGGTTGCAGCGGCAAAGACCACTTTGCTTACAGTGCACCGCGTGAGGTGTATTGTCGGGAATACACTACAACTATTTTATTTTTCTTTTTATTAAGAGAATGTTGAATTAATTGAGTTTTGAAATTGAAAATCAAATCTTTGTAAATATATATTCATATATTTATATATTTATATAAATATATATATATATATATATATATATATATATATATATATATATATATATATATATACATGCATATATATATATATATATATATATATATATATATATATATATATATATAAATATACATATATATAAATATAATATATATATATATACATGTATATATATATAATATATATATACATACATACATATATATATATATATAAATATATAAATATATACAGTATGTATATGTGTATGTAAGTATGCATGTATGTATGTACATTGAAGAACCAAATCATTTGGTTTCGTTTTAGACTAAAAACGAAAAATTATGAAATGAAAAAAAGAGAAAAACTTGTGATTAAAATCAATGGTTGCAAGTTCCGAATCTCACGAAGCTAACAATAAAATGTAGTACACATTAAAGTTTTATAAAATAATAAGCAAAAATTCATTACTGGCATTGCACAAAATCACCCAGAATTCAGATTAGCAAATTACCCAGTACAAGATTCAAACCATTTTTTCTTTTAGAATACGTGTGATGAAAATCTCAAAGAGATATTCTTTTTCTTAGAATACGCGTTATGAAAATTTTCATTTGGAGTCTTTTCAGAAATTAATTTATTCTTTACATAGGAGTAATGAACATGTTCCTCTTATTCTTTACTTTCCTCTTTTTTCCATCCTCTTTTTGAAATTCATGTCGGACGTATTAATTCATACCTTTAAGTAACGAAAAAAGTGTTAGGATAGCATAATGTGAGGGTTACGATAGCATACTGAAAGGGTTGCGATAGCATACTGAAAGGGTTGCGATAGCATACTGAAAGGGTTACGATAACATATCGAAAGGGTTGCGATAGCATACTGAAAAGGTTGTGATAACATATTGAAAGGGTTATGATAGCACATTGAAAGGGTTATGATAGCACAATGAAAGGGTTGCGATAGCATACTAAAAGGGTTGTATAACATTGAAAGGG
>NC_090726.1:199758572-199803572 GCF_036898095.1 Palaemon carinicauda
CATGTGGAAATGCATAAGACATCCATTAATGAAAAATACTTGGTAAAGCTTGAAATTACTTGCCTTACAAACGAACGAGAGAGAGAGAGAGAGAGAGAGAGAGAGAGAGAGAGAGAGAGAGAGAGAGAGAGAGAGAGAGAGAGAGAGAGAGAGAGAGAGAGAGAGAGAGAGAGAGAGAGAGAGAATATCTCATGAAAGGATCACTTATTTAAATGAGAAAATAAGCCAAAATTCTTCCTGACATTTCAAAAAAGTGATCTCAAAATGTACATCTCAGATTTAGGATATATCACTGTAAAACATCTCTAGATATAAAGAGAGGAAAACTATTTCTCTTCAAATACATGATAAAAACCTCTTTACCTCTTTACTATTTAATTTCTTGTATTATGGCCGAACCAAAGCAAACAGTTGGCATAACATTGAGGATAAAAAACGAGGCTATGTCCTTTAGTGGTTAACTCCGAGATGCGCAACGATATTCATGAAGAATGCAATACTGTACACTGTAGTATCCCTCGGAGTTCATGGCATCAGCTTGTCCAGAGAAATACTCCTGAAGGAAAGGAAAGCACTAATATCATAACAATACACTTTTGCATGTTTAATCACTTAACTAAATAAACGACTAAAATAAATTTCTGGTCACATCCTAGACTTGGATCCCATATTTCAATCTTCATGAAAACTGTCCTCACTTTGAATACTACTTTATGATAGATGGACAACACAACAAAGGATATGAACTAAACTAAAGGAGAGTGCAACTATTAAAAAACAATTGATATATTCCAATAGCCCTTGACTGAATACATATTCAAATACTGAAATCCAAAATAAATTTCAAATAAAAGGCGAAAAGCAGAATGATAGGCAAGAGACATGTGGTGCAAAATATGAGGAGGACCCAAACCTAAATATTGTTGGAAATTTAAGGGAAAATATGTTGGGCTTATAATGATATCGGTGGGAAGCAACCACTAATGTTTATTGATGTACTGAAAAGATCCAATCTTTCATATACAACAAGCTAAATGAAAACCTGATATATACTTAAACATTTATAAATTTGAATTATCAAAAAGTTTAAACGAAATGTCAAGTAACAATACGTATTGTACATACCATTAAAAAATAGCAATGCTCATAAGAATCACAGGCTATACGACGAGTAGCTTTAGATTGAAAGCTGCACTATATTCATTCACCTACACCATTCCCCGTTATACGAATGAGTTCCGTTCTCAAAGAAACGTCCATTAAACAAAAATTCTTTCATCGAAGGACATTTTTTCATTGACTCCTGTTGTAACATTGAGATACGTTCCTACCAGCTCACCAAAGTTCACTAGTTTCCCAATACAAGGCTTAATCCACAGTAATGAAATCAAATATGTTTTATTAACATTTAAGTAAGGTAATAGTAACCAGACAGTGATTACAGTCAGGTTTAACGGCATATCAAAGTTTACAGGAGTTTTATCCTAGTTGTCGATGCATGATAATTTAGTGTTTAGGCTTGCGGTGCTTGGGATATTGTTAATTCTTCTTACAACTCGTTAGATAGTTTTTATACAATTTGGTACACCTTTTCATAAACTGAAGGACCCCTCTTTCACTTCTTATAAAACACTATTTTCCCCTTCAGCTTTGGAGAGCTTTCCCCAATTCCAAACAACTTATTGGCTATGAACATTGGTTTTTCTTCTTTAGCTACAGGATGCTGTTTATATTTGGCAGTATGTATCCCTGACCTTTTCTCCAGAGCGAATAAGGATATAGTGTAAAACTATATCCGTCTTACTCTACTCAACTTTGTACAATAACCAAGGTCACTGTTCACTATTGTACAAAGATGGAAATACAAACGAATGGCTTTTATCAGATTCAATTGTTCATAACACAAGGTAAAAGGGCTGTTTTTCATTCAGTTTCTGTTGTGGATATGTGCATTTCCACAATGATTATAACGTTAATGAAACTTTCATCATTTACAGCACTTTTACCTTCTTTTATTGATTAATCTTACTGCTATAAATCATCAATAAAAAATTTGTAACTTATTATTTTTGGTAAGTAAATCGAAGCATGGGACAAAATGATTTTATGCACATCTTAAAAAATTTGTACATCGAAGCTTCACATACCAGGCCATTGGTGTACTAAATATGACAAATTCGTAGATAGGCTAATTTGTATTTTTCCCAACTATACAAACCTTAGCTATTTACATGGGGTAATTACTTCGGCGTAGCTGAATGACGAGCCATAAAAGTTTTAACGAGGGTTTCCTACTCCGCCGCTAGTTAGCGGGGGGGTAGGGAGGGGTAGCTAACTATAACCCCCCGCCCCCCCCCCCTCACACAGACCGGTGAAAGGCTCACTTTAATTAGAGGTAGGACTTATCTTGGGGGACAGGACTGGCGGGCACATATGTGTAAATAGCTAAGGTTTGTATAGTTAGGAAAAATACAAATTATCTACGAATTTGTCATTTGTTCCGTAACTGAAATACAAACCACGCTATTTACATGGGGTGACTTAACCCTTAGGAAGGGTGGTAAGTACCCTGCCATACTGGCTTTGGCTTGCCCGGGGACCCCGAACCCGAGTTTATTAACAGAACTAAAGGGTCGAGGGGCCCCTGCTCCTCGCTGGCAGTTGTGAGACTGCTGCGGCCTACGTAAGCTGTGTGTGAAGGTGAGCAGTGACTCGTCCTAGGAAGTTGACCTGGAGTTCTTCAGATGGAAATCTAGGCTAGGTCTCTCCCAATACCACCTCGTCAGGGTATGGGGACATGACAGTATTACATCTTAATACTAGGAACACAAGGAAGCATGGCTTACCTCCAGAGGTTCGAGGTCAGCTGTGCAAAGGACCCAGGATGCTGCTTTCTCCAAAGGAGGAGAGGATGAAGAAAAGAAAAGGGCCAGACAGATCTTTTCATTCACGCAGACTAAAACCGGGTAACAATGCCCTCAACCTTCTGCTACTTGTCCATTAAGGAGCCTGAGGTTAGACCAGCTGTTGTGCAGCCACCACAGGGCCGATAGAGAACGTATCGAGCCTCCTGTGTGTCACGTCTTGCAGGTAGTGGGCCGTGAAGGTGGTCTGACGCTTCCATACCCCAGCTTGCAGGACCTGCGTCACTGAAAAGTTCTTCTTGAAGGCCAGGGATGTAGCCACGCCCCTGACGTCATGCACTCTAGGGCGACGTGACGGAGGAGGGTCAGGATTCAAGGCCAGATGTATTACCTTGCGAATCCAGGCCGAGATGGTATTCCTGGTGACCCTCCTCTTCGTCTCCCCGGTGCTCACGAACAAAGCTCGCACCTGGGGACGAACTGCAGCTATTCTTTTAAGATACAACCTCAGACTCCTGACTGGGCACAGTAGGAGATGGTTTGGGTCATCTGTTACAGAACGGAGACTCGAAATCCGGAAGGAGTCGAACCTTGGGTCCGGCACTCCCGGGTTCTGAGTCTTGGCAACAAACTCAGGGACGAAGCTGAACGTTACCTCCCCCCATCCCCTTGAATGGGCGACGTCGTACGAGAGAGCATGAAGCTCACTGACTCGCTTGGCCGAGGCCAAAGCTAGCAGGAACACCGTCTTCCAGGTAAGGTGGCGATCAGAAGCCTGGCGTAAGGGTTCGTAGGGAGGTCTCTTAAGAAACCTGAGAACTCGAACCACGTTCCAAGGAGGAGGTCTCACTTCCGACTGAGGGCAAGTAAGTTCGTAACTCCGTATGAGGAGAGAAAGTTCCAGCAAGGAGGAAATGTCCATTCCTTTAAGTTTGAAGGCAAGACTTAAGGCTGAGCGATAGCCTTTCACTGTCGAGACTGAAAGGCGCATTTCCTCCCGCAGATAAACGAGGAACTCCGCTATTGCTGGTAAAGTGGCATCGAGGGGAGAGATACCCCTTCCACGGCACCAACCACAGAAAACTCGCCACTTCGCCTGATAGACTCCTGCGGATGGCTTGCGCAGGTGGCCAGACATCCTGTTCGCAACTTGTTGCGAAAATCCTCTCTCTGTGAGGAGATGCTGGATAGTCTCCAGGCGTGAAGTCGAAGCGAAGCGACGGCTTTGTGGTAGATGTTGGAGTGTGGTTGTTTGAGTAGCTCGCGACGTGGAGGGAGCTCCCTCGGAATCTCCGTGAGGAGTTGCAGAAGGTCCGGAAAACCACTCTGCATGATGCCATAGAGGAGCTATCAAGGTCATTGAGAGATTGACCAATGTTCTGGTCTTGTTGAGTACCCTCCTCATCAGACAGAACAGGGGAAAGGCGTACACAATGACGTTGTCCCACCGTTGTTGGAAGGCTTCCTGCCAGAGAGCCTTGGGGTCCGGGACTGGGCAGTAGTACAGCGGGAGCTTGGTGTTCAGCGCCGTAGCGAACAAAGTCAGGACTTCGTTGGCTATCTGAGGATCCAAAGACCACTCGGTACTCACTATCTGCGTCGCTCTGCTCAGACTGTCGGCGAGCACATTCCTTTTGCCCGGAATGAAGCGAGCCGCTAGTGAAATCGAGTGGACTTCGGACCATCTCAGGATCTCTACTGCAAGATGGGATAGCTGTTTCGAAAAGCTACCTCCCTGCTTGTTGATATAAGCCACTACTGTGGTGTTGTCGCTCATCACCACAACAGAGTGGCCCGCCAGGACTTGGTGGAACTTCTGAAGTGCCAGGAACACGGCCTTCATTTCTAGCAGGTTTATATGAAGGTACTTTTCTGATTCTGACCACAGGCCTGAGGTCCTGTGGCTCAGAACGTGGGCACCCCACCCTTTGTTTGATGCGTCCGAAAACAGCATCAAATCTGGGGAAGGGACGAGAAGATCCACTTCCTTTCGTAGGTTCTCGTCTGCCACCCACCAACTGAGGTCCGCCCGTTCCGCAGGTCCCATAGGGATCAAGGTGTCCGGGGAGTCGTGTCCTTGACTCCACCGAGACTTGAGTCGCCACTGGAGGATCTCATCCTGAGGCGACTGTTGGGAACGAGACGGGTCAGGGAGGAGAGGTGGCCGAGGAGACGAAGCCACGATTGGGCTGGGAGTTCTTCTCGATTGAGGAAAGGTCTCGCAACCTTCCTCAGCTTTGCTATCCTTTCGTCTGATGGGAAGGCTTTGTGGAGATTGGTGTCTATGACCATGCCTAGATATAACAGTTTCTGAGAGGGCTGCAGGGAGGACTTTTCGAGATTTACCACGATCCCAAGATCCTGGCAAACTTCGAGGAGTCTGTCTCGGTGGCGAAGAAGGGTTGCCTCTGAGTCCGCTAGGATCAGCCAGTCGTCCAGATAACGAAGGAGACTCCGATCCTGTGGGCCCACGAAGAGATGATGGTGAATACTCTGGTGAACACCTGAGGAGCTGTGGAGAGACCGAAACACAGCACCTTGAACTGGTAGATCTTGTTGTCTAGGCAAAATCTCAGGTACTTCCTTGAAGAAGGATTAGGATCTGGAAGTACGCGTCCTTCAGGTCCAATGTACACATGAAGTATAGTGGTCTCACCGCAAGTCTGACCGTGTCTGCCGTCTCCATGCTGAACGGAGTCTGCTTGACAAACCCGTTCAGGGTCGAGAGGTCGATGACTGGTCTCCAGCCTCCAGACGCCTTTCTCACAAGAAAGAGTCGACTGTAGAAGCCTGGGGACCCGTCTACAACCTCCTGGAGAGCGTCCTTCTCCAACACGGTCTGGACTTCGGCCCGGAGGGCCTGCCCTTTTGCCGATCCCATGGCAAAAGAGCTCAACGGCACTGGATTCGCTGTCAGGGGAGGTAGAGAGGCTGTGAACGGGACGCGATAACCTAGAGTGATCACGGAGATCGTCCAGGCATCCGCCCCGAGTTGCTGCCACCTTGTCGCGCAACTCTGTAGGCATCTCCCCACTGGTGGACATGCAGGGGGATTGCCAACCCTAGCGCTTCCGGCCTCGGCTGGTACCTCTAGGGTTTTTGCCTCACCTGCAGGACTTCTTGCCCCTTCTGCTCTTGGCAGGAAAGGGCTTAGACACCTCGGGCTTCGCTGTGGTCGTCTTCTTTGTGTCCTTAGCCGGACGGGGCTGCTGGACTGCTGGAGGTTTGTAGGGCCTTGATGTCAGGGCCCTGTGGATGAGGGAATCCTGGTTGGATTTCCTCCACCTCTCAGCAGTGAGCTCCACGTCCTTAGGCTCAAACAGGCTCTTACCGAGAACGGAAGAGTGTCTGAGCCTGCTAGCCTATACACTGGGAACCTTATGATGGAACCTCTCGGCCACGGCGTCCCGACGCTTGAGGATTGTATTGGCCCACAAGCTCGAGACTTGGTGGGCCAGAAACTCAATGGTCCGTGTGCCAGAGAAGAAAGGTTTCCAGCGCTTTCCTGGTGCTTTCTTTGGAGAAGTCCTCGGACCGCACCAGGATGCCCAGAGACCCCAGCCAGATGTCGAGCCACGAAGTTGCCTGCATGGCACACTTGGTGACCTTCTCCTGGCTTAGGATCTCAGTGGCTGAGAAGGACACGTGCCGGTTGGAGAGTCTCTCAAGAGGGACTCCCCCTGTGAGTTCTCCCACGGAGTGGTGTAAGGGAAGACTCAGACAAGACTCCTCGAAGATCCCGAAGTACCTCCTCTGGTGGACTCGAGGAGGAGGGAGGAGCTTGTTACCGGCACTCTATCTGCTGGAGGAGGCAAGCTCAGAGAGCTGGCCCTCGATCTTGTCCCTGGCACTCTTCATCCCCTGAGACCAGGGCAAAGCTGCACTGGCCCTAAAGGGTTTCTGGGTGCCGTAGACGCGGTCCAAAACCGTGTCCTTCCCCTCACGAGGTGGGACCTCAGGGTCTGGGATCCCATTGAGGTTCCTCATGAGGGTCAGGACTTGCCAGAACGCATGTTCTGACTACTGGTGCTCTCCTCCTGAAGGACTGGCAGCGAAGTCTCCCGTCCCCAGTGGCTCTTCCTGGGGGGACACGTGGATTTCCTCGACGGCTCTAGACGGTTCCTGCCTGATTAGACGGTTCCTGCCTGATCCTCGCTGACGATTTGGGAATCGTCTTAGAGTCCTTAGGCTCCCTCCTGGGCAGGGGAGGGAGAGAAGGTATGGAGGGAGAAGGAGCCTTGCGCAAGGATCTGCGCGGAGACAGAATAGGCCTCGGAGGAGGTTCCACGGGAGAGACTCCTCTCTTCCTCTTCAGGGGGGAGGAAGCTGCCGCTGGTTTGTGGCCCGAATCAGAGAGGGAGGGCTTAATAGCCTGCACAAAGGCTCTGACTAGGGTGCCGAACCAGGGCTGATGTCTGACAGTCGCGCTGTCAGACACCCCCTATGGAGGGAAGGGGATCAAGGGATCCCTAAGAGGAGTCGACAAACGAGGGTTCGCCTGCAGGGCTGAAAGACAAGAGTCCCTAGACCTGTCCGGGAAGCGCCCCTCCTCCGGCGAGCGTGCTGGTCTGCGCTTGCGTGGAGGGGAACGTGACGAAGAAGTGTCCGCCTGGCGGCGCTCGCGCTGGGGCTCGTGTGACGGGCCCTGGTCAGGGTCGCGCGTGAATGGCTGGCGCGATACTGGAATCTCGCGCGCGCGCTTATCCGCGTGGGCGGGGGCGGGGATTCAGGAGCTATGGTGCGCTGGCGACAGCGCGGGCGCGTGAGCGCGCAGCAGCTGGAGCAGGAGTGTGGTCGCGAGAGCGCGTAGGCGATGGCGAGGGCGTGTGGCGAGTAGGAGCCGGCGCAGGAGGCGGCCTAACGCGCGGGCACGCAGCGACCTGGTGCGGCCCTGAAGGGCGCGAGATAACGGGGGCGCCTGAGCGCGTGTCCGGAAGAATCGGCCGAGGGCGCGTTAGCGCTGGAACAGGGTCGCGAGCGACCTGGATGGCGCGTTGGCGCGGAGGTTGGCGCTGGTCAGATAAGACCAGCATGCTCACCTGTGGCGATTGTGGGCGCGCATCAGGATGCGGTCGCACCGGAGTGCGTTGTTGTGGTGGCCGCGCAGGGCGCGCCGTTGGATGAGGGCGCTCTGGTGTACGCTGAAGGGCTACCTTGGTCGCCTTGAATATAGGAATGGGGCGTGTAGCAGGAACAGGGCGCGTCACCGGAGCGTCGTGCACGGTTGCAACATATGCAAGCTCGCGCGGTCTGGAGGGAGAGTCCAGAGGCGGCCGTGAGCGTCCGTGCGCTAACTTGGGAGCCTCCTGGGCGACGCGCTGAGATGTCGTAGCGCGTTGGTGAGCGCGTGGGCGGTGGAGCTGGAACCGCGCGTGGGTGCGTGTCTCCCCAGACGGGCGCAACGAGTTCGTAGGAACCTGTGGGCGCCTGTGCGCCAGCTTAAGTGCCTCCTGGACCGCGCGCGACGATGCAGGAACTGGTGGGCGCCGAGGCGCTGGTGGCTGCTGGGGCACTGGTGGAGGCGTAAGCGCAGGTGAGCGCAGGAGCGCCGTATCAGGAACTGCTGATGGGCGCGTTAGCGCAGGTGGCCGCTGGGGCACCGGTGGGCGCGTATGCGCAGGCGAGCGCTGGAGCGCCGTATCAGGAACTGCTGGTGGGCGCGTATGCGCAGGTGAGCGCTGGCGCGCTATCTCAGGAACTGCTGGAGGGTGCCAGGGCGCCGAAGGGCGTGGGCGCGCATGGGGACCCTGGCGCGTAACAGGAACGGTGGTGCGAACGCCTGAGGGTGAGCGCCGAGGTGCTATGTCAGGAACAGCAGCGTCAGCAGCAGGCGAGCGCTCAGGCGGTGCCTGGCGCTTGAGGGCAAGAGGCGCAGTTTTGCTCTCAAGGCCCTTCAGCCCTGAAGGGCCCGGAGACTGCGCAGTGGCAGTATCAGGTGGCGCGTTACGCGCATCAGGAACTCTGGAAGTGGATGGTCTGGGCGACAGGTCACAATGTCCCGAAGGACGACCATCCTCCATCCTCCGAAGGGGATCGCGAACGATCCCTGGAGAGGTCTAGGTTGGTAGCTGGCAGGACAGGAGAACGGCGAGTTGTCTCCTCCGCAGAGGACTGTGGTGACGACGAGCCGAAGAGGCGCCTCTTAACCCCCTTGTAAGGGGAAGGAAGGCCTCTACGGCGAAGGGGAGGACGAGCCTTTCGCCTTATACTCCCACGAGGGGCCGTGGGATCAGCAAGCTGACCATCGATGGGCCTCCGAAGAGGAGTCTCTGTAAGCGAACTCCCCCGAGGGGGAGAATCGCCGGCAGGAGAGACCGTGGGACTTAGATCCTCCCTCGAAGGATGTTTGGAGGGAGAGTGTAAGCCTTCAGCTACCTCAGCCACAGGAACGGGAGTTTGGCTAGACCCACGGGATGTCTCCGTCACAACAACGTCAACCATAGACAGAGGATCTATCTCCGCTGTAGTTGGCGATTGTTTGACGGCTGCACCCAGTTTGATCATGTCAAACAGGGCTTCCTTGGAGGGCGAACCCTGCAGCCCCAAGGAAGCCCAAAGCTGCAATAAATCATTGTTAGACACAAAATCCTCCTCCCGGGGAGGAAGGGCAGCTGCCTCGCTATGGGAGGCAACTACCTCTCCTGCACCCCAGGATCGGTCAATAGCACAGTGGTCTACCCTACCACTCGCCGGCCTCTCGGAAGAGGCCGCTCGATGGGGAGCTTCGGAGGAGGAAAGGGCAATGGAGGAAGAAGTCCTGGAATTTTCTCTCTTCAGAGAAGCCTCTGAAGGAGAAAGGTCCCTTATGGCCTTCTTCTTACGGCGCCGGGCAAATCTCTCCCACTGGGAGGTAGACCACTCCCTACATTCAATACATACATTACCACTATCACACCGTTGGCCCCTACAGTGAGGACACAAGGTGTGGGGATCAGTGTCGACCGCCGACATAAAGGTCCCACAAGGGCGGCCAGGAAGTCCAGGGCAAGTACGCATAACGGCAGAGGCCAACTTCAGTCACACTGCGAAAAAGAAAAAGCAAAAAGACAGATTAATTATGGCAGTCAAAGCGAGGGAGAGCACAGACAGGTCTGTTCTCTACCCGAGCCAAAAGTAAAGTGAGCCTTTCCCCGGTGTGTGTGAGGGGGGGGGGGATAGCTAGCTACCCCTCCCTACCACCCCGCTAACTAGCGGCGGGGTAGGAAACCCTCGTTAAAACTTTTATGGCTCGTCATTCAGCTACGCCGAAGTAATTACCCCATGTAAATAGCGTGGTTTGTATTTCAGTTACGGAACAAATGATGATATATGAGAAGGTAAAATAGGATGTCAAGAACTGGAGAGTCTATACACCAGCAAATGTAAAACAAAGTAGACAAGAAATGAAACCGTGGAAATGAGAGACCAGGTAACTTTGAAAGACACAAAAAATGGGGCAAAATGATCAGACAAAAATGTGACACGGAATGAAACCTAACCCTCAGAAATTAAAATGGTTATGGAAAGTTAGTCAAATCTTCAGGAAAAGAAAAAAAAAATGAGTAAAGCAAGCAAAGGGGGTAGGACAAGCAAATAAAAATATATGAACCAAAGAAACTAAAAAACTCAGGAAAAGAAAATTTAAAATTAGAAAGCAGCTAAATCATACAAGTGAAGGGGAAACTTCTAACAACAGGAAAGAAGCTCAGAATTGGAGGTTACAACGCCTACACCACACCACAGATAGGCACAGACAAAGGCTTAGCTACACTAGTCAGAACAAGCATACCAACAACAAGGTTACACAACCTAATTCTTTGCGGTACCAATGTAGAGACACCGGCAGTAACATTAACATTACTGAACCAAAAAGTAGACATATACAACATATACAGGAAAATAAACAGGGAAGACACAAGAGAGCTGCAACTGACACAACTCTTTGCTCATGCAGAAAGAACACCAACACTTGTATGTGGGGAGTTTAATGCACATCATCCAATATTATCATCCCCATCAATGACAAATCCTTCAGGGGAACACACAGCCTTCACCCTGGAGGAATTTGAAGGAGTCACCCTTCTAAACACAGGGCAACTTACACACTTAAGAGGAAGCAGACTAGATCTGACTTTTGCCGCAACAGCAATAAGACACCTAACCAGATGGCGAGTGCACTCAAACCTGATTAGTGACCACTTTGCCACAGTAACAGAATTGGAGATACAACAGCTACCTCCAATTCCACCACCTCCACCAAGATGGAATCAAGACCTAGCAGACTGGATCTGCTTTAAACAAGCCATAGAGGAATGGGCAGTAAGCTACAATCCTCCAGAGGACATAGATCAACTAGAGAAAGACCTAGTTGATGTGTTTCATAAAGCTGTTAATAAAGCAATGCCCCTAAAGGCAGCAAGAGGAAACCACACATACAAGGACTCCTGGTACTACTGCCCACAAGTCAGGAGACTTAAAACAAGACTAAAAAGGGTCACAAAAATCTACAGAAGAAGATCCACAGTAGAAAATAGAGAACTACTGCAAACAGTTAAAAAAGAAATACAACAAAGAATCCATGAAATAAGAATAGAAAAATGGATGGAATGGTGCACAAACTTGTCTCAGTACACAACACTCACAAAGTTATGGAAATGGCTACATAGAGTAGCCAAAAAAAAAGAAGACATCAGTTGCAACACACCCACAAGAGGAGGCAGAAAGAATTGCAACAGCCTTTGCAAACAGAACACTATCAGCTAACCTCTCCCCTGAAACCAGAATGCTGCAAGAGCAGCTGGTGCCAGCCAGATGGGAGGAGATTAACACAGCCTGCCAGCTGCAAGATGACACGAGACACCCCATACACAACTGAGGAATTGAGGGCAGTACACAAGACAGGAAAAGACACTGTGCCAGGCGCAGACAGAATCACCCACACAATGACCAAAAACATGGGTCCAGCAGGAGAAACCACATTCCTGAGGTTGATGAACAGAGCACACCTTGAGCACACAAGGCCTCAAGCCTGGAGGCAACAAGACACACAGCCGATCCCCCAAGCCAAAGGATCCAGGAAATACTAAACCAATAGCCTTAGTATCCTGTATGGAAAAGACAGGAGAAAAAATGGTCCTAAACAGAATGAAATACAAAATTGGCCCCCCTACACAAGCAGCTGTATGCATATCAGGAGGGAATTGGCACTTTGAATGCATAACTGACATTCTCAGCTGCATCAATCAAAATAAGGCAATAAGTCTTCATAGACTTTGAAAAAGCTTTTGAGCTTGCAAGCCCAGCAGCAATGCTGCAATCAGTGGCCAGAAAAGGAGTAAAAGGTCACCTACTAGCATGGACTAAAAACTATTCACAAATTGGAAAATGGCACACCACAAGGAGGGATTCTCAGCCCCCTCCTTTTCAACATCCTCATGGAAAATATAGCCTCACTCCAACTTCCTGAAGGAGTAGAGATATTCATTTATGCGGATGATGTATGTATAATTGCTCGAGGACCAGTCAGAATGGTCAAAATGCAAAGATCACTGAATGCCATCGGTCACAAGTCCAATGAGTTGGGACTGAAAATAAACATTGGCAAAACCAAGGCTATGACAATCAAAGCCACAAACCCCCTGCATCCACTCACAATAGGAATGGAGCCCCTAGAGTGGGTGGACAGTTACACATACCTGGGCGTTGTAATAGACAAGCAACTCGCCTTCAAGGAGGAAGTTAAGTATCTCAAAGAAAAAGCGGATCCCAGACTAGCAGCTATGAGAGACATGACTAAACTCAATGACGGAGCAAATGAGCATGTTCCTCCCAGGCTGGGAGGAACGTAGAGAGGAGAGGTCCCCTTATCTTCTTCATTTATTTGATGTCGGCTACCCCACAAATTGGGGGAAATGCCTTGGTATATGTATGACTATCTAGCCTGTTCCAGAACGCTAGTGGAATATGCCACTCCAACCCTTACAAACTTAACAGACACTCAAAAAGCCTCAGTAGAGGTAATTCAAAATAATGTCATGAGGCTCATGCTAGGAGCAACAATGTGGACAAGACTGTGCAACCTAAGCATGGAGACTGGACTACCATCCCTTGAAGATAGGATTGCACAAAGAGATGCATCCACAATTGCAAAGATGTTCCTCTCAGACAGAGACTATAACCAAAAGGAGTGCGAGAGGAACTATCAAAGCACCTTGAGGTTCAAACCCCAAGCTCCTATGGCAAAGACCACAGCGACATCATAAAAGGCCTGGGCCTAACTGAAGATATAATGCAGCCAAGACCAGACTCAGCACAGGGCACACTGCACATTCCACCTTGGAAGAAACAAGTAGCAACCTTCAGATATACTAAGCTTCCAAGAGCAAAGGAAGACTGCACAATGGAGGAACTTAAGAAATGCAGCCCAGACAGCAATCCGCTTACCAGAAACAGCAGGGGCACAGATCTACTATACTGACGGTACTGTAGACCCTGGAACCCCTACAGTGGGAGCTGCTGTATTCTCCAGTAACCTTACGGCCAGCTGGAGGACATCCAATAATGTTTCCACCAAGCAGATAGCTTGTTGCAATAAAACAAGCACTACAATACTCTATTGATAACGAGGAAGGACCAGTAGTCATACATACTGATTCACGATCATCAATGCAAGCCTTGCAACAGGAAAAAAATAAAGAAAACCAGGCCCTGCTAACTGATATCTAATCACATTTGTATCAGCACAAAGAAAAAAACAGACATGTAACTCTTAACTGGATCCCCATTCATATCGGGATACCAGGGAACGAGAAGGCTGATGAACTAGCCAAGAGCACCAGGCACACACAAAGTGTGCAGGTGCACATACAGCCTGCACTACAACAGATTAAAAATAAAGTAAAGTCACATCTCAAAGACAATTTAATCAAGGAGCTGCACAAGTGGGTAGGGAATGGCTCTCCCTCCGCCACATGGTACAAATGGGCCACGGAGCTAGAGCCTCCACCCATAGACAGATACACCCCAAGAGAGCAGGCTGTATGCATACACACACTCAGACTGGGATACAAGGCTAACTGGGAAATCCTGGATAACACTCAAAGACCATGTGAACACTGTGATGTCACACCACAACAGGCCCTCCTGCACTACCTACTAGTGTGTAGGGAAACAACTCAGCTGAGAGGTGACCTACAAATAAACATCAACTCACCACAGGCCTGGCAGGCTGCGGCCACACTGGGAAAAGCAATTGTTGAAAACCTAGAGACACAGACAATTGCTTACAAGACTACCTCCAACAAGGTTATGACCTCAGAAAACTCATCTAACCATCTCATCCCCTCACTGTAAGGCCCTATTTACATCATCATCTGTATTCTTCTGAACTTAGTCTACTACTAAAAACTTTCCGCAGGGACCCTAGGGAGTAAAGGGTTGGGCGACCCCACCTGCAACCTTTTCCTACCATTCAAAAGGCCTTAAACCCCACTTTTCTAACTACCACTATCCGTGACATGATGGCCCTCTCTTATTACCACCGTCATCCTTACCCTGTTCAAAGCTATCTCTACTACTGAAAACTTTACAAATTTTCTTTTAAATGATAAACCACCTTACAATTTGCAGGTTACCTACCAAGGGAAAGGCCCGTGCCAACAAGAAGTGTTGGCTTTAATACAAAAAAGCAAGCAAAACAAGCAAAGCAAAAAACACCAGTAACATTAATGAGCTCAGTACTAACTGTGCATCATTAAAAATACAGGAACCAAAAACTAAATTATAAAAAAATAAAAAATATAGAAACATAGAATGAAATAGGAATCAGAACTTTCAACATGAAATGAACAGTAAACCAGAAACTGCAACATAACATTAACAGGGAAGAAAAAGCTTTAACACAAAATGAACAGTAAACCAAAAGCTATTACATACTGTAATATGAACTTAGAAGAAACAGCTGTAACACAAAATGAACAGGGAAACAAAATCTATTACATAAAATGAACAGGGAAACAAAACCTAAAATCACCAAACCAATATCCACAGCCTAAAATGAACGGGAAGCAAAATCTGTAATCTAAAATTTTCAGGGGACCAAAAGCTGCAACATAAAATAAACAGGGAACCAAAAGCTGCAAGATGAAATGAACAGAGTGCCAAGCATTGCAACACAAAGAGAACAATAAACTAAAAGCTGCAACATAAAATGAACCAGGAACCAAAATCTGCAATGTAAAATGAATAGGGAGCTAAAAGCTGCAACATAAAATGAACAAGAATTCAAAGCTGCAACATGAAATCAACAGTGAGCTAAGAGCTTAAAATAAAACTAACATGGAACATGAAAGGAGCTACATAAAATTAACAGGGAACCAAGAGCTGCAACATAAAACTAACAAGGAACCAAAATTTGTAATGTACAATGAACAGGGAACCAAAAGCTGCAACATACAATGAGCAATCTCTATCAATAAAAATAAAGATTCAGACAAAAAAATATAACAACAAAGGATAATGAACTGAGCTGGGAATCCAGTAGTAAGTGCATACCCATGAAATGGTGAGAGGAATCATTCATGATTTCAGACAACTCATCATCATCAAGTACGGGGTGTTCGATGTCGAACGGCCGTGGCCCTCTGCACAAAACATCTCCATTCATTCCGGTCTTGAGCCTTCCTTTCCAACTCCACCATCGTTAGCCCGCACATCTCCTTGATACTGTCACTCAATCTAGTTTAGGCCTTCCTCTCGTTCTTGTACCATAGACTGATCCAATTAGTAGCGTTCTTTCCAGAGTATTGTGTTTCCGAACCTGGTGTCCAATTAAAGTTAGTTTTCTTTCATCCAAAATGTCAAGTAATCTTTTTTCGATATTGATCTTTTGTAGAACTTCCACGTTAGTCTTTTTCTCAATCCAGCTTATCCTAAGGACTCTTCTGTAACACCAAAGTTCAAAACTTTCTAATCTTTTCCGATCTGTAGCTTTTAAAACCCAACATTCTGAGCCGTATGATGCGATGGGGAAATCAAGTGATTTGAGAAGCCGCTTCTTACTTTAGAGTGATATGTCTGTCTTTCCACACATTACTTAGTGCGATGGTTGCATTCTTTGCAACACCAATTCTTCTTTTGATCTCTTGGGAGTCGTCTCCATTATTGGTGAAAGTTGCTCCGAGGTAAGTAAATTCAGTGACATTATCTAGGGCAACTCCGTCTAGTAGAATTTCTTGATCAGACGGGGCTTTTTGACACTTCATGACCTTTGTTTTCTTAGCATTTAGGTACAGTCCTACTTTTTCACTCTCAGCTTTTACTTTTGATACTAATGTTTGGAGGTCCTCCATACTTCCAGCGATTAAAACCACATCGTCGGCGTATCTGAGATTAGTGATCTTTTGTCCTCCAACAGTTATGCCTCCTTCGTAGTCTTCAAGCGCATTTCTCATTATGGTTTCCGAGTAATGTTAAAGAGGTGGGGAGAAACAATGCATCCTTGTCTGACACCTTGTCCGATGTTAAACCAATCCTATAGGCATTAAGATGTTCGCACTGCTGCTTTCTGTTGATTGTACAGTGCTTTCAGAAGTGAGATGACATGAGGTGGAAAACCCATAGAGTACATGTCGTTCCATAAGATGTCATGTGCAACTGTGTCAAAGACAACTAAAGGGAGGAAATTACCAATAATTTAGAAGGAAAGTTAATAAGCATAACCGTGGGATTGAAAATGGAATGAGCGTACCGAAGTGCGCACACACGCTACCGGGGTAGCACAAGCAGCCAAAGAAGCAAACAAAAGGGTCATTCCGCTGGGCAGAAGTTCGTTAGGCCTGGGCAGCGCCTCATTAGATAGTCATCAGCCACTTCTCTAGCCTGTGAGTAGCTGTTCGGATTGCTTCTAGTTCATCCACTGTTGCGAAGCTTTTGCAGGATTTCAGGCTTCGCCTTGCTTCCTGATGATTGTGAAGTGGATGCCTTGGGTCACTAATTTGTTTATTCTTTTCAGTTTTTGCTAGCGTTTCTCATCGGATATGGGGTGGTGGGATACCGGTTATTATATAAAGAGGATTGAGGTGATGATTTTAAGGTACCATTATTAATCTGACAAGTGACAGGACTTATATAGCTCTGGATCATGACATGATCTTTCCCACATAGGTGCATAGTACTCCGCAGTAAAGCAACAAAGTGCTAGGTCTGTTTGTCTCAGGGTCTCAGGATCCGTGTCCCTGCTGGTATTGGCTAGTTTTCTGAAGAGGTATTCCTAGTTTCTATTTTGTTTGCTTTTATTTAAGTGCTCTTCAAAAGAGAGGGTTCTGTCAAGGGTGACACAAAAGCAGACTGGTTATGGGTGAATTTCCAGTTCTTTGTCACCCCATTTGATCTTTAGCTTTTTGTTTGCCTGGTGATTGTTCAGATGGAATGCACACACCTGTGTTTTGCTTGGATTGACATTGAGGTGCCACTTTTTGTAGTAGGTGGAGGAGGTAGTAAGGGTATTTGACAGTCTTTCCTTGGTGGTGAAGGAGTCCGATTGTGTGGAAATGCACAGATCGTCTGCATAAGTGTACTTGTGGATGTTCTGGTACTGCAGCTGGTTATTTGTATAAATGTTACATAGTATTGGTGCCAGCACTGACCCTTGTAGAAGACTGTTGTTTTGTATCCTCCATCTTCTTTTCCTGCCATCCATTTCTACAAAATATACCAAAGATGTGGACTATGCTATTATACTGTATAATTTGAGCCACCTTCAAAATGTTGGCAGGCATTACCCTCTGGGTGCTCCGAAGTCCTGGAGTGAGGCACAGATGAGTATAATACCCGTTTAAAACCAACTGGGGGAGGGGGGGCTCAAGAGGAAGCTCTTTCACGTTGGTGTGAAGGGGGACCTGGCTCATAGGCTGCAGAACAGCCCAAATACGTTTCTCCTGCTGAGTAAACTTGGTGCACTGAACAAGCTCAGGTTGTTGAGTAGGCCCCACTGGCTGATCGAGATCAGCTGGCATGCTCACCCTGAGGGGATCCCAAGGGGAAGGCTGAGGCCGACCTCTGCGGAGGCAGATATGTGCCTTCACTGTGTTCCACAAACCAACGACTTCGAGAGCTGTGGAAAGAGACGACATGTCCTCCTCCACGAGCCCCAAAAATATAAAGTGACGCGATTCACTCATAGAATGTATGAGCTGGTTTAATCCCTGCAAATTAGCAGCTGGTTGTTATACCTTGTGTAATAGTTTATAGCTAGTTTTCCAACAAGCCAGAACAATATATTCATAGAAAAGCGCGAAAGGGTTTGTATTGTGTTGGAACACATCTGTTTTCTAAAGACCCACAAATGGAAAAACCAATCCATCTCTATTCTGGAAGATACTTCCAGATAAACCCTTAATACCTACCTACCAAAAAAGACAAAGACGACAGTACTTTCTTTTTAATCTATGTGCATCAACAAACTCCTGTGACTTCCTCAACAACTTGATCCTGCATGAAATAATGTCCCTCGATGTAAAAGATGACCAACAATAATCTGGAAAGATTTGTGAGAGTATTTAGCTACAAACATGAATTTGGACTCAATAAGCAATAACAAAAGCTACTGTATATACTAAAATGAAAATAAGAAAACAAATTGGAAAGAGGGATTCAATAACAAACAGGCTATGTAAAATGACAAATTCATAGATAATTTGTATTTTTCCTAACTAAACAAACCTTAGCTATTTATAGGGGGTATTACTTTCGGCGTAGCTGAAATGACGAGCCAATAAAATTTAGCGAGGATTAACTACCCACACCGCTAATTAGCAGGGGGTATGATGGGAGGTAGCTTGCTACCGCTCCCGTTCACACACCTGTGATTAAGTTCACTTTGCTTGGAGGTAGGATTTCCAGGGGGTAGGGGTAGGCAAATTTGTATAAATAGCTAAGATTTGTATAATTAGGAAAAAAACAAATTATCTACGAATTTTTCATTTGTTCCGTGACTGGAATACAAACCACGCTATTTAATACGGGTGACTCACCCATTAGGAAGGGTGGATGTCCCAGCCAGTCTGGCTATTTGGCTTTACCCGGGGGCTCCTTATCTGAGTATGTCAGTTCTCAAAAATAAGGAGTCCCTGCACCTCGCTAAAACCTTGCTATGCAAGGTCCGCAGCCTACGCAAGCTGTGTGTTGAGGTATATAGAAGTGTGACCATCCAGGTAAAGTTATTCAGAGTCTTTCGAAGGAAAAACTGTGTAACCAAGATTTTCCCAATACCACCTCGCTAGGGTACGGGGACACAACAGTAATAGCCTTAATACTAGGTACACAGGGAGCATGGTTTACCTGCAGTGGTTTGAGGTCAGCTGTGCAGAGAACCCAGGATGCTGCTTTCCCCAAGAGAGGGAAGGATGAAAAAAAGAATAAGAGCCAGTCAAACCTTTTCATTCACACAGACTAAAACTGGGTAACAATGCCCTCAACTTTCTGCTACTTGTCCAATAAGGAGCTTGAGGCTTTAAACCAGCTGTTGTGCAGCCACCACAGGACTGACAGACAACGTATCGAGTCTCCTGTAGGTCACATCTTGCAGGTAGTGGGATGTGAATGTGTTCTGACGATTCCACACCCCAGCTTGAAGAACCTGCGTCACCGAGAAATTTCTCTTGAATGCCAGGGACGTGTGACATCATGAGCTCTGGGGGGACGTGAAGGAGGGTCTGGATTCAATGCATGGTCTATGACCTTGCGAATCCATACTGAGATGGTGTTCTCGGTGACCCTCCTCTAGGTCCTTCCTGTGCTGACGATTAGTGCAGGCACACGGGGACGGGCATAGTAAGATATGGTCTGGGTCATCTGTTACAGAACGGAAACTAGAAATCCGGAAGGAGTCAAACCGTGGATCTGCTACTCCCTGGTTCCGAGTCTTAGCAATAAACTCAGGGACAAAGATGAACGTTACCTCTCCCCATCCCCTTGAATGGGCGATGTTGTATGAGATACCATGAAGTTCACAGACTCGTTTGGCCGCAACCAAAGCTAGAAGAAACACCGTCTTCCAAGTCAGGTGGCGATCTGTTGCCTGGCATAATGGTTCATAGGAAGATCTCTTACGACACCTGAGAACTCGAACCACATTCCATGGGGGAGGTCTCACTTCAGACTGAGGACAGGTAAGTCCATAACTCCGTATGAGTAAGGAAAGTTCTAGCGATGAAGAATATGTCCATTCCTTTCAGTCTAAATGCGAGTCTTAAGACTGAGCGACAGCCTTTTACCGCCGAGACTGACAGGCGCATTTCTTTATGCAAATACACGAGGAACTCCGCCATTGCTGGAATAGTGGCATCGAGAGGAGAGATACCCCTTCCACGACACTAACCTCAGAAGACTTTCCACATTGCCTGGTAAACTGCTGCTGATGACTTTCGCAGGTATCCAGACATCCTAATCGCAATTTGTTGCGAAAATCCTCTCTGAGAGAGGAGGTGCTGGATAGTCTCCAGGCGTGAAGTAGTAGCAAAGCTACGGCTTTGTGGAATATGTTGGCATGTGGTTGTTTGAGTAGATTGTGTCGTGGAGGGAGTTCTCTTGGGGACTCCGTTAGGAGTTGCAGAAGGTCCGGAAACCATTCTGCGTGATGCCATAGCGGAGCTATGAGTCATTGAAAGATTGACCGATGTTCTGGGCTTGTTGAGTACACTCATCATCAGACAGAACGGGGAAAAGGCATAAACGTCGATGTTGTCCCACCGTTGTTGGAATGCATCTTGCCAGAGAGCCTTGGGGTCTGGGACTGGGGAACAATACAACGGGAGCCTAAAGTTCAGGGCCATTGCAAAGAGGTCAACAGTCGAAGAACCCCACAAAGTCAGGACTTTGTTGGCTACTAGATGATCCGAAGACCACTCGGTACTCACTTTCCGAGATGCTCTGCTCAGGTTTGTCGGCGAGCACATTCCTTTAGCCTGGAATGAAGCTCACCGATAGTCGTATCGAGTGGATCTCGGCCCATCTCAGTATCTCTACAGCTAGATGGGATAGGTGCTGCGAAAAAGTACATCCTTGCTTGTTGATGTAAGCCACTACTGTGGTGTTGTCGCTCATCACCACCACTGAGTGGTCAGCCAGGAACTGTTGAAGGGCCAGAAAGATGGCCTTCATCTCTAGGAGATTTATGTGGAGGTACTCTCTGATTCTGACCAGAGGCCTGAGGTTGTGGTGCAGCACGTGGGATGCCCTCCCCCCCCTTTTTTTTTAATGCGTCTGAGAACAGCATCAAATCCGGGGGGAGGACGAGAAGATCCACTCCCTTTCGTAGATTCTCGTCTGTTACCCACCACTGGAGGTCTGTCAGTTCCGCTGATCCCATGGGGATCCGGATGTCAGGGGAATCACAAGTCTGATTCCACCGGGACTTGAGTTGCCACTGGAGGGATCTTATCCTGAGGCAACCATTGGGAACTAGACGGGTCAGTGATGAAAGGTGACAGTGAAGACGTAACCACGTTTGGGCTGGAAGTCCTTCTCGTCTGAGAAAAGGTCTTGCGACCTTTCTCAGCCTTGTTATCCTGTTGTCTGATGGGAAGGCTTTGTGGAGATTGGTGTCTATGATCATGCCTATGTATACCAGTCTCTGTGTAGGAAGCAGAGAAGACTTCTCGAGATTTACCATGATCCCCAGATCTTGGCAAAGTCTCGGAAGTTTGTCTCGGTGTTGAAGAAGGGTTGACACCGAGTTTGCTAGGATTACCCAGTCGTCCAGATAGCGGAGGAGATGAATGCCAATCCTGTGTGCCCAAGATGACACTAGGGCACACACACTAGTGAAAACTTTAGGTGCTGTGGAAAGACCGAAGCACAGCACCTTGAACTGGTACTTCTTGTTGTCTAGGCTGAATCTTAAGTACTTCCTTGAAAACGGATGGACTGGGATCTGGAAGTACACGTCCTTTAGGTCCAGTGTACACATGAAGTCCTGAGGTCTTACCGCTAGTCTGACCGTATCTGCCGTGTCCCTGCTGAACGGAGTTTGTTTGACAAACTTGTTCAGGGCTGAGAGGTCGATGACTGGTCTCCAGCCTCCAGATGCCTTTATTACAAGAAAGTCGACTGAAGAAACCTGGGGACCCGCCAAGGACCTCTTGGAGAGAGTGCCCTTCTTCAACAGGGTCTGGATTTCTGCCCGAAGGGACTGCCCTTTGCCGATCCCATGGCAAGGGAGTCTATTGACACTGGATTCCTGGTCAGGGAGGGAGAGATGTTATGAACGGGATGCGATATCCTAGACAAATCCTGGAGGTTGTCCAGGGATCGGCCCCGAGTTGCTTCCACCTGTCTGAGAAACTTTGTAGGCATCCCCCACTGGTGGAAACGCAGGGGGAGTGCCTATCCTAGCGTTTGTGGCCTCGGCTGCTCCCTCTAGGATTTTTCCTCCCCTGGAGGACTTTTTGCCTTTCTTGTTCTTGACAGGAAAGGGCTCACCGTATATACTCGTGTATTACTCGACTTCGTGTAATGTTCGACCCCGCCCTACTTTGCCTTCAAAATCATGAATTCATCATATACCTCTTGTAATGTTCAAGTCTTGATTTTGGCAGTAGGCTAGAGGTTATGCCTTAATGGCCTTTTATCTCCAACATACCATAACTACCATAACTACCAACAAAGTAGGGGTTATGCCTAAGTGCGTCAAACAAATGTACAAAACAAATCGAAGAAATTTTTTTTGGGTTTATTATTATTAACAATTAATGTATCATACCAAATAAAATAAAATGAGCCTAATTTTTTCACTAACCATATCACGTTATAACATACGCAACCAGACTGTTTGCTAGCTTAGAAATTTGCTCCCCAGCTTCATACCTGCTGCGTTATGGTAAAGTCATTACTTGTAGCGGAAAAAACTATTTATGATGGTTTAGGAAATAAAATCCATGCTAATAATATGAGCGATGTTAAATGAACATGGTTAGTACTGTATACATAGGCCTAGCCTATGTTTACCTACCGGTAGGTAGCCTTATATACGTGTAAGCATAGCCTATGATTACCTACCGGTAGGTAGCATAGCCTAGGGTAATGTTCACGTAGGCCTAGCCTACGTTTACCTACCGGTAGGCCAGAAATTTTTACTTTTTCAATTATATATCTCGTGTAATGGTCGACCCTTAATTTTTTAACTGAAAAATGGGCCTTCAAAAATCGAACATTACACAAATACAGTACATACGGTATTAAACACTACTGTCTTCGCTGCTGATTTCGTCGTCATGGTCTTGCTGGACAGGACAGCCGAGGTGCTGGAGGTTTATAGGGCTTGAATGTTAAAGCCCTATGGAGGAGGGAGTCTTGATGAGGCTTCCTCCAACTCTAAGCAGCAAGTTCCACGTCCTTAGTCTCAAACAGGTGGGCTCCCTCTACAGAGGGGTGTCTGAGCCCATTTATCTCGACGCTGGGGACCTGTTGGTGGAACCTCTCTGACACCACATCTCGACGTTTTAAGATGGTGTTTGCCCACAAGTTAGAAACTTGATGGGCAAGAAACTCGATCGTACAACTGCCTGAGAGGAGGAAGGTCTCCATTGCCTTCCTGGTAGGCTCCTTGGAGAAATCCTCGGATCGTACCAGGATTCCCATGGTCCCTAACCAGACATCCAGCCACGAAGTAGCCTGCATCGCATACTTTGTGACCTTTTCCTGGTTAAGGACTTTGGCCGCCGAGAAAGAGACCTGCCAGCCGGAGTCTCTCTCAAGAGAGATCCCCCTGGTTAGTAGAGAGTGGGGTTCCCCTGCTGTATGGGCCTGGAAAAGCAGCCATCAAAGTAAGTAAGTAAGTAGTTCTTCCAGAGAGTTGTGAAGTGGAAGAGCTAGACTAGGCTCCTCCAGGATCTCAAAGTACCTCCTCAGTTGTACACGAGGAGGTGGGAGAAGCTTGTTTGTAGAGCCTGAACGGTTGGAGGAGGCAAACTCGGAGAGCTGTTAGGCGATCTTAGCCCTGGCACTCTTCAACACCTGAGACCAGGGCAGGGTTGCACTGGTCTTTGAGGGTTTCTGAGTGCTGAAGACACAGTCTAAGACCATGTCCTTGCCCTCCCGAGGGCGTATCTCTGGGTTGGAAAAACCATTGAGAACCCTCATAAGAGTCAGGACCTGCCAGAATGCATGTTCTGACTCTTGTTGCTGCTCTCCTTCTGATGTCGGACTTGCAGCAAAGTCTCCATCTCCCATCCCCAAGAGCTCTTCTTGGGGTGGGTCGCAGACATCCCTCAAATGGTTGGATGTCTCCGTCCTTGTAGTCATGGCAGAGGACTTTGGCAGGGTCTTGGAGTCTTTGGACTCCTACGTGCGTAAGGTGCAGGACATTGTTGATGAGCAGGAACAATCCACAGAAGAGTCCAGGACCGAAGTCCAAGGACCAACTGCAGCGTAAGGTTGCGCTGGTAGGTCGGCAGGTCAGCCAGCAGGACGATCAGGAACTGGGATGTGCCCTTTGGAAAGGCAAACATCCATCAATGGCGACCATGAAAGGTCCACAGAAGAGTTCAGGACCTAAGTCAAAGGACTAACTGCAGCGTAAGGTTGCGATTGTAGGTCGTCAGGTCAGCAGGCAGGACGATCAGGAACTGGGATGTGTCCTTTAGAAGGGCGAACATCCACCAATGGCGACCGTGAAAGGTCCATAGAAGAGTCCAGGACCAAAGTCCAGAGACTAAGCTGCAGCGCAAGGTTGCGCAGGTAGGTCTGCTGGTAGGACGATCAGGAACTGATGATGCCCATGAGGGCCGGTGGACCAGCAAGTTGACCTTCTGCAGTAGCGATCCTCCGAAGAGGCGTCTCTATGAGTGGCCAACACTCGTGAGAGAGGTGATCACTTCGCAGCAGAGACTTGCCTAAGACTATGCGCCACCCCTGAAGGAAGAGAGACTCAGCAAGGGAGGCGTGTCGTCTAGGCGAAGACAGCAACAGCAGTCAGAGTCAGTGAAGTGATTAAGATGCAGGCAGTCCTCCCTCGGAAGGGGGAAACAACCTTTCCTCGAAGATGAAGTGCTGATTAGGTGTTGCCAAGGGCATACTTCTGAGAGAAGGGATGACGCTCATGATGACGCCCATGAAGGCCGGTGGATCAGCAGGCTGACCTTCAGCAGTGGCGATCCTCCGAAGAGGAGTCTCTATGAGTGGCCCCTCTCGCGAACGAGAGAGGTGATCACTTCGCAGGAGAGACTTGCCTAAGACTATGCTTCGCCCCTGAAGGAAGAGAGACAGCAAGGGGGGAGAGTAGCCTAGGCAGATGTGGGAAGTTCTCCCTCGGAAGGGAGAAACAACCTCACACCTGGGGAGGAAACTTTCCCTCGGAAAGGAAAGTTGTCCAACCCCTGGAGGTGAACCTTCTGGTAGCGTTCTAAGATGATCTGAAGTGCTGATCATGTTGTCACAGGCGTACTTCTAAGAGAAAGGATGACGCCCATGATGATGTCCTCTGTGGGACGGCAGTGACAGCAGACTCCCCAGGCATGAACAGAGCAGCTCTACTTAGTCGGCACTCTTAGTCAAACAAAGAAAACTGCATAGCTAACTGAGGAAAAATAAAATACATTATATAATAGAAAAATTCCCTGGGGAGGGACTCCAAAGAGGATTACCAAGGGAACAACATAAAATAAGTTTTGCGCCCTCCCTTCCTCAGTCGACATCCAAGGGAGAAGGGGGAGCGGAGTAAGTGTAATAAAAATGTTTTGATTATAAAATAAATTTTTGAATATACTTACCCGGTGATTATAATAGCTGCAACTCTGTTGCTCGACAGAAAACTCTAAGGAAAAATTCGCCAGCGATCGCTACACAGGTAGGGGGTGTACCCAACAGCGCCATCTGTCGTCCAGATACCCAGTACTCATTGTAAACAAAGAACTCAATTTTCTCCTCGGTCCACTGCGTCTCTATTGGGGAGGAAGGGAGGGTCCTTTAATTTATAATCACCGGGTAAGTATATTCAAAAATTTATTTTATAATCAAAATAACATTTTTCAATATTTAACTTAGCCGGTGATTATAATAGCTGATTCACACCCAGGGGGGTGGGTAGAGACCAGCAAAATATGTTTACATCATTATGAGCTAAGAATTTTTATTTCATTTTAGAAGTTATCAAAATAACAAAAACAAAATAAATAGGTACCTGGTAAGGAAGTCGACTTGAACAATTACTCTGCCTTTTTAAGTACGTCTTCCTTACTGAGCCTAGCGATCCTCTTAGGATGCTGAGCGACCCCTAGGATCTGAAGTATCAAGGGTAGCAACCCATACAACAGGACCTCATCAAAACCTTTAATCTAGGCGCTCTCAAGAAATGACTTTGACCACCCGCCAAATCAACCAGGATGCGAAAGGCTTCTTAGCCTTCCGGACAACCCAAAAACAACATTTCAAGAGAAAGATTAAAAGGTTATGGAATTAGGGAATTGTAGTGGTTGAGCCCTCACCCACTACTGCACTCGCTGCTACGAATGGTCCCAGAGTGTAGCAGTCCTCGTAAAGAGACTGGACATCCTTAAGATAAAAAGACGCGAACACTGACTTGCTTCTCCAATAGGTTGCGTCCATTATACTTCGCAGAGATCTATTTTGTTTAAAGGCCACGGAAGTAGCGACAGCTCTAACTTCGTGTGTCCTTACCTTCAGCAAAGCTTGGTCTTCCTCACTCAGATGGGAATGAGCTTCTCGTATTAACAGTCTGATAAAATAGGATAAAGCATTCTTTGACATAGGCAAAGATGGTTTCTTAACTGAACACCATAAAGCTTCAGACGGGCCTCGTAAAGGTTTAGTTCGTTTTAAATAGAACTTAAGAGCTCTTACAGGGCATAAGACTCTTTCTAGTTCATTTCCAACCATATTCGATAAGCTTGGAATATCGAACGATTTTGGCCAAGGTCGAGAAGGCAGCTCGTTTTTGGCTAGAAAACCAAGTTGTAGAGAACATGTAGCCGTTTCAGATGAGAATCCGATGTTCTTGCTGAAGGCATGAATCTCACTGACTCTTTTAGCTGTGGCTAAGCATACCAGGAAAAGTGTCTTTAAGGTGAGATCTTTCAGGGAGGCTGATTGTAGCGGCTCGAACCTGTCTGACATAAGGAATCTTAGTACCACGTCTAAATTCCAACCAGGTGTAACCAAACGACGCTCCTTCGTGGTCTCAAAAGACTTAAGGAGGTCCTGTAGATCTTTATTGTTGGAAAGATCTAAGCCTCTGTGACGGAAGACTGATGCCAACATGCTTCTGTAACCCTTGATAGTGGGAGCTGAAAGAGATCGTTCTTTCCTCAGATATAAGAGGAAGTCAGCTATTTGAGTTACAGAGGTACTGGTCGAGGATACGGATACTGACTTGCACCAGTTTCGGAAGATTTCCCACTTCGATTGGTAGACTCTAAGGGTGGATGTTCTCCTTGCTCTAGCACTCGCTCTGGCTGCCTCCTTCGAAAAGCCTCTAGCTCTCGAGAGTCTTTCGATAGTCTGAAGGCAGTCAGACGAAGAGCGTGGAGGCCTTGGTGTACCTTCTTTACGTGTGGCTGACGTAGAAGGTCCACCCTTAGAGGAAGCGTTCTGGGAACGTCCACTAGCCATCGAAGTACCTCGGTGAACCATTCTCTCGCGGGCCAGAGGGGAGCAACTGGCGTCAACCTTGTCCCTTCGTGAGAGGCGAACTTCTGCAGTACCTTGTTGACAATCTTGAACGGAGGGAATGCATATAGATCTAGATGTGACCAATCTAGGAGAAAGGCATCTATATGAACTGCTGCTGGGTCCGGGATTGGTGAGCAAAATATTGGGAGCCTCTTGGTCATCGAGGTTGCGAAGAGATCTATGGTTGGCTGGCCCCAGGTGGCCCAAAGTCTCTTGCATACATCCTTGTGGAGGGTCCATTCTGTTGGAATTATTTGTCCCTTCCGACTGAGACAATCTGCCATGACATTCAAGTTGCCTTGGATGAACCTCGTTACTAGTGATATGTTTAGACCTTTTGACCAGGTGAGGAGGTCCCTTGCGATCTCGTACAACGTCAGAGAGTAGGTCCCTCCTTGCTTGGAGATGTACGCCAAAGCCGTGGTGTTGTCCTAGTTCACCTCCACCACTTTGCCTTGAAGGAGAGACCTGAAGCTTTTCAAGGCCAGATGTACTGCCAGTAGCTCCTTGCAGTTGATATGCATTGTCCTTTGACTCGAGTTCCATATTCCCGAGCATTCCCGACCGTCTAATGTCGCACCCCAGCCTACGTCCGATGCGTCCGAGAAGAGAACGTGGTTGGGAGTCTGAACAGCCAGGGGAAGACCCTCTCTTAGGTTGATATTGTCCTTTCACCAAGTCAGACAAGACTTTATCTTTTCGGAAACCGGGATCGAGACCGCTTCTAGCGTCTTGTCCTTTTTCCAGTGAAAAGCTAGATGGTATTGAAGAGGACGGAGGTGTAGTCTTCCTAGTGACACAAATTGTTCCACGGATGACAGCGTCCCTACCAGACTCATCCACAGCCTGACTGAGCAGCGTTCCTTCTTCAGCATCTTCTGGATGGATAGCAGGGCTTGATCTATTCTGGGGGCTGATCGTCTTGTTGTTCAGCAACGTCCTCATCAGAGGGTTCCTCATCCGAAAACTGATGAGGAAACGGCAACGGAGTGGGCAACGTCTGGCTCGCTGAGTCCGGTCGCACTAGTGGATGCGTGACGGAGCCGGACGCAATATCATGGAACTGCCGCACAGTCTGTGAACTGTCAACAACCATGGGTGCGCGAGGAAGCACAGCGTCAACCCGAGACTGTCTAGACCGTCTGGGTTGTGCAGTCAACACCCTACCGGGTTGCTGAGGTTGACGTACTGCGTCAAAACAAGTCACCTCTGCTGGTTGTTGAACGTCCTGAACGTCAACAACCATCTCCGAGCGTCGCTTAACGTCAACGTGCGGCTGGCAACCCACACTGGGTCGCATCGGTGGAGGAACCACCTCAACTGGCAGACGCGAGTAGGTTACCTCAGCGTCAACAGGGCGCACAACCGACCGGTTGGAAGGTTGTTGGCCAGAAGGTTCGGTAGCAACCTTCTCCGCATTAAAGTCCTCTATCAAGGACGCAAGCTTGGACTGCATGTCTTGCAGCAAAGCCCATTTAGGGTCTACAGGAGCAGGTGTGGCAACAGACGGGGTTAGCGACTGAGGCGGTACCGTTTACCATCCCTGAAAGCCTTGTTATGCGTGACATAATTGTACAGCAAAACTTCAAAGGCTCGAAAACAGCTGTGAAGTTGACCTGTAAACAACTTGGAGCGTCTCCTGGCTAGGCGCCAGGGAGAGTCTACGAGAATTGAGAAGTCTATCTGGGCAGAGGCATGAACTCCCAAGCCGAGAACTTCTCTCGTGTCATATCAGACTCTCGCTCTATAAACCAGTTTAAAAGAAGGGAAAGCAAAGGCTGTATCCCCCAAACTCCTCCTGGTGAAAAACCAGTCGCCTAGCCAACGTAACGCTCTCAAGGAGAGCGAGAGAGCACTAGCTTAAAAACAACGGCTTCGAAGTAGCTAGGCCTAGTGTAAGCTCTGACGTTTAGGCGAACGAGGAGCAGCAGTTACAAAAAGATCCGGACAAAGATCCTTAAAAAAAATCATCATGATTTAATTAAAGTCCATAGGAGGCTAAGCAGCTTTAGGCTCCTCTCCATCTGACAGAGTCCTCAAGGGAATATCAGTAAGAGGGAGAACAGCAACTTCCTCATCTACAGGAACCTTGTCCAATAAAAGCTGAGTCTCAAGCAAGGGAGAGACCTACCGTGGTGGCAATGCTTTACAAGCAGAGTCCACACTCACTGGTGCATTAGTAGCGGACCAGAACGCAACGTCATGTAACTGCTTGACAGTCTGTGAACTGTCAACAACTGAACTGTCAACCACAACAGGTGCGTGAGGACGCACAGCGTCCACTCGAGACTGCTTTGACTGCCTAGACTGAGCAGTCAAAACAACTCTAGAATGCGGAGGTTGACGCCCAGCGTCAAAACAAGTCAACTCCGATTGTTAGTGAACGTCTAGAACGTCAACAGGAACGTCAGCAAGTGGCCTAACGTCCAAATGCGGCTGAAAAACCACACGAGACTGCATCGAGTGTGGTTCTAAACAACCTGACTGACGAGACTAAGCTACGCCAACGTCAACAGTAAGCACAAAGGAACGTTAGGTTGGCTGAAAGCCAGGATATCGATGAGATAAACGGCTAGACTCAACGGACTAATCGGTAGAATAGTCTTCCATAAGGGAGGCAAGCATATACTGCATGTCTTGCCATACAACCCATTAAGGATCAACGGAAATGGTTGTGGTAAGAGACGAGGGTAACGTCTGTGACCGCAACACTTTGCCTACAAAAAAAGACTCTCGGAGTCTGTGTTACGCTTTTGTTAGGCGGCGAGCAGTTATCCGATGACTGCATAGGGTCAGAGCTGTCCTAATGGTTGTAACCAGGACGCTGGACCTGTCCTGAAAGGACTGACTTTCGCTTAAGGGCTTCGAAACCTTGTGACAGGTTTCTTATGCGAAAAGCCTTCGGATGACGAGGAGAAACAACGTCTCTTGTCTTATGGTAGGGGAGATCTTGGTAAGATACACCCGATACCATAGAGGGAAAAACGTCTGTTCGTTGGTCAAGGCCTCTCGAACCCATAAGTCGTTTGACATTACTTCTCCCCTGGGCTTGGGAGCATGTAAGAGGTCCCGGACTAGGTGAACGACAGGCACGAACAGACGAACCCTCGGATGCAACACTGTAACACTTTGCGCCTCGGACGCAACACTAACACTTTGCGCATATCACTTTATCACTTCGATTTTCTGTTTTGCACTTATTTCTACCTGAAACATGCAATTCTACCCTTCATTAAAAGGTAGTAATTGCGAAATCAGTCGTATAATGCAAGCTCATTAATACCAGCAAAAAAACAGAAAACATATTTTAAGATAAAAAAATCAGTGGCTGGGAAAGAGACTAAACACTAGTTCATATAACTACGTTTTCAATCTCTCACCGCACATAGCCTGGGGACGAGAATAAAAACCTAAAAACGTTTTATCCTTCCTCCCCGTACAGCGACTAGGGACGCGAGTAACACGAGAACAACGTTACCCGCTTGAACGGAACGTTTTCTCTCCTCTCTCTCCCTCTGTCTCTATCTCTCTCTCTCTTGATTTCGCACCTAAGAGAAGAGCCCAATTATATTTCGTCAAAAAAACATGTTATTTGACTAAAGGAAAAAACTGAAAGGTTTTTCAAATAAAAAGTTCCTTTAAATTAGAATTTAAAACATTTAAGCTAAGAAAGAATGAACAAAACGTCAGAATCGATTTACTCTTACTGCAAAGTGAAACCGTGATACACTCTCTCTCTATCGTAACGATAGAGCGCATGTTGAACGTCCTGAACGTCAACAACTGCGTAGCATAAAAAAACTAAACGTTAGTTCATCTTTGAAAACAGTACGAAGACTATCAAAGAGATTCTTTCATAAAATATTACATTTAAAAAGTTTTAAATCCTTAGCTCTTTAAAAGCTAATTACGATATAAAGGGCTCAACGTTGATTAACTTCGGTTTCCAAGTTAGGACCGCCTACTCTCAGGGAAGGTCTATATAAACAAAACATTAAAATTTATTTTTATATGTTTATAATAAATGGAAAGTTAATCGAAGAGGCCTAATAAAGGCGGAGAGATATAAAATATATAGAGGAAAATCTATAACGTGATAAGATAATTACTAAAAGCCTAAACACACTTCCGTCTAAGGGAAGGGTCGGCCATTTAAAAGTGAAAGAAAGTCCATACTCTCTTTGTCACCATAATTAAATCTATCCAAAACGATTTCAAGATTTAAGATGAAGATAAAACACCTGCATAGCGAAAGCTCAAAACTAGAATAAAGTACTTCACCAATTAGTTGTGAAAAAACTCCAGTTTAGCAACAGCGAATAAGAGCGTCTTGTCGATAGCTCGACAGAGAGAAAATTGAGTTCTTTGTTTACAATGAGTACTGGGTATCTGGACAACAGATGGCGCTGTTGGGTACACCCCCTACCTGTGTAGCGATCGCTGGCGAATTTTTCCTTAGAGTTTTCTGTCGAGCAACAGAGTTGCAGCTATTATAATCACCGGCTAAGTTAAATATTGAAAAACAAGAATTACAATTATTCAAATCAGCTAAGAAAATTCACTAATAGTAAGAACCACTGATTCTCCGAAAGGAAGTGTTCCCCACGGAGAGGCTTAAAAGTTAAAATTACAAACAATTATAATTTCCCTAAAATAATTGAGAAAAACAATCGGAAGTGCAACCTAACCCATAAACAGAAAAGGTGCTCCCCCCCCATTAGTACACGGTCGTTGAAAGGTGAACGGCCTTGAGAAGAGAAAGACCGTAGTCAATCTCTGAGAGGCCACACTCCCTTCGCTCCAGAATCCATGTTTCCCGTAGGAAAGGGAAAAGGCGAAGACAACAGTTGAATGAGGTGGGTCCAGACGATGACGATTACCCTGCGGCGGCCGAGTCAATAGTTAAACGCCGACGGGAAGATCGATGGACCAGAGGGGGAGAAGTTGTTCCTCACGAAGGGAAGTGCCCTGCGCAAGTGTCATAAGAACCTGAATAGGAAACTTACATCATTTCTATACATTTATATATATATATATATATATAAACATTAAGAATGTTTTTATATATATATATATATATATATATATATATATATATATATATATATATATATATATATAATATATATATAAGAAAAAGTAAGTTAAAAGACAAAAATTAATGGCAGTCCAGAACAGGCGAGGAGGAAGAGCGGAAACATACGCTCTCCATCCGAGCCAAAAGTAAAGTGAGCTCAATCACAGGTGTGTGAAGGGGGGGGGGGGGGCAGTAGCGAGCTACCCTCCCCCTACCCCCGCTAACTAGCGGTGTGGGTAGTTAACCCTCGCTAAATTTTAATGGCTCGTCATTTCAGCTACGCCGAAAGTAACACCCCCTATAAATAGTGTGGTTTGTATTCCAGTTACAGAACAACTAATCTTATTAATCTGCATTAAGAAAAATAAACTAGCATATATAAATCTCTTTCCTAGGTCTTACCACAAGGCTAAAACAAACTAAAATCGCATTAATTACATTCAAGACATTATGTTAACCCTTTTACCCCCAGGTCTTTGGAAATTTCCAACCCTCAACCCCCAAGGGGTTATTTTTTCCCCAGCACATTTTGCAGTATTTTTTTTTTTTAAATTGCTCTAACAGCCTTAATTTTTGTCATAGAGAGGTCAGGTTGGTCTCATTCTCTTGGAAAATGCCTGAAGTTTCTCAAAAAATTATCAAAAATATGAAAAAAAAATTTTTATAGCATTTTTTTGCAAGGACGTACCGGTACGTCCATGGGGGTAAAGGGATGAGTTTTGTGAAATGTACCAGTACGTCCTTTGGGGGTAAAAGGGTTAATAATGAAACTATAGTTTATGATATGTTATTTTCCTTAGTAAAATAAATTTTTGAATATACTTACCCGATGATCATGTAGCTGTCAACTCTGTTGCCCGACAGAAAAAACCTAAGGTCGGGATACGCCAGCGATCGCTATACAGGTGGGGGTGTACAACAACAGCGCCATCTGTCGAGTAGGTACTCAGGTACTTCTTGTCAACAAGAACCAATTTTCTCCTCGGTCCACTGGGTCTCTATGGGGAGGAAGGGAGGGTCCTTAAATTCATGATCATCGGGTAAGTATATTCAAAAATTTATTTTACTAAGGAAAATAACATTTTTCAATATTAATCTTACCCGATGATCATGTAGCTGATTCACACCCAGGGGGGTGGGTGGAGACCAGCATACATGTTAACATTAGAAGCTAAGTATCCCGTATTTCATTTTAGCAGTTATTCAAAATAACAAACATAAAATAAATAAGTACCTGGTAAGGAAGTCGACTTGAACCATTACTCTGCCTTTTTAAGTACGTCTTCCTTACTGAGCCTAGCGATCCTCTTAGGATGCTGAGCGACTCCTAGGTGCTGAAGTATGAAGGGCTGCAACCCATACTAAAGGACCTCATCACAACCTCTAATCTAGGCGCTTCTCAAGAAAGAATTTGACCACCCGCCAAATCAACCAGGATGCGGAAGGCTTCTTAGCCTTCCGTACAACCCAAAAACAACAATAAAAAGCATTTCAAGAGAAAGATTAAAAAAGGTTATGGGATTATGGGAATGTAGTGGTTGAGCCCTCACCTACTACTGCACTCGCTGCTACGAATGGTCCCAGGGTGTAGCAGTTCTCGTAAAGAGACTGGACATCTTTAAGGTAAAATGATGCGAACACTGACTTGCTTCTCCAATAGGTTGCATCCATTACACTCTGCAGAGAACGGTTCTGTTTGAAGGCCACTGAAGTAGCGACAGCTCTAACTTCATGTGTCCTTACCTTCAGCAAAGCATGGTCTTCTTCCTTCAGATGAGAATGGGCCTCTCTAATCAAAAGCCTGATGTAATAAGAAACTGCGTTCTTAGACATCGGTAAAGCAGGTTTCTTAATAGAACACCATAAAGCTTCTGATTGTCCTCGTAATGGCTTTGTACGTCTTAAATAGTACTTAAGAGCTCTTACTGGGCATAGTACTCTCTCTTGTTCGTTACCAACCAAGTTGGACAGGCTTGGGATCTCGAACGACTTGGGCCAAGGACGAGAAGGAAGCTCGTTTTTAGCTAAAAAACCAAGCTGTAAGGAACATGTAGCCGTTTCAGATGTAAAACCTATGTTCCTGCTGAAGGCGTGAATCTCACTGACTCTTTTAGCTGTTGCTAAGCAAACGAGGAAAAGAGTCTTTAATGTGAGATCCTTAAAAGAGGCTGATTGAAGCGGTTCGAACCTTGCTGACATCAGGAACCTTAAAACCACGTCTAGGTTCCAGCCTGGTATGGCTAACCGACGCTCCTTTGAGGTCTCAAAAGACTTAAGGAGGTCCTGTAGATCTTTGTTGGTGGAAAGATCTAAGCCTCTGTGGCGGAAGACTGCTGCCAACATGCTTCTGTAACCTTTGATCGTAGGAGCTGATAGGGATCTTACATTCCTTAGATGTAAAAGGAA
Source organism: Palaemon carinicauda (assembly GCF_036898095.1). Taxonomy (NCBI): domain Eukaryota; kingdom Metazoa; phylum Arthropoda; class Malacostraca; order Decapoda; family Palaemonidae; genus Palaemon; species Palaemon carinicauda. Next base: position 199,793,583 of record NC_090726.1, read on the forward strand.
GTCAGCTATCTGCGTTACAGAGGTACTGGTTGAGGAAACTGAATTCGCCTTGCACCAGCTTCGGAAGACTTCCCATTTTGACTGGTAGACCTTGAGAGTGGATGTCCTCCTTGCTCTGGCAATCGCTCTGGCTGCCTCCTTCGAAAAGCCTCTAGCTCTTGAGAGTCTTTCGATAGTCTGAAGGCAGTCAGACGAAGAGCGTGGAGGCTTGGGTGTACCTTCTTTACGTGCGGCTGACGCAGAAGGTCCACTCTTAGAGGAAGAGTCCTGGGAACGTCCACTAGCCATTGCAGTACCTCGGTGAACCATTCTCTCGCGGGCCAGAGGGGATGCAACCAACGTCAACCGTGTCCCTTCGTGAGAGGCGAACTTCTGCAGTACCTTGTTGACAATCTTGAACGGAGGGAACGCATACAGGTCTAGATGGGACCAATCCAGAAGAAAGGCATCTACGTGAACTGCTGCTGGGTCCGGAATCGGTGAGCAATAATTCGGGAGCCTCTTGGTCATCGAGGTAGCGAACAGATCTATGGTGGGCTGACCCCACAGGGCCCATAGTCTGCTGCAAACATTCTTGTGAAGGGTCCACTCTGTGGGGATGACCTGACCCTTCCGGCTGAGGCGATCTGCCATGACATTCATGTCGCCTTGAATGAACCTCGTTACCAGCGAAATCTTTCGATCTCTTGACCAGGTGAGGAGGTCCCTTGCGATCTCGAACAACTTCCTCGAATGAGTCCCTCCTTGCTTGGAGATATACGCCAAGGCTGTAGTGTTGTCGGAGTTCACCTCCACCACCTTGCCTAGAAGGAGGGACTTGAAGTTTCTCAAGGCCAGATGAACTGCCAATAGCTCCTTGCAGTTGATGTGAAGTGTTCTTTGCTCCGGATTCCACGTGCCCGAGCATTCCAGCCCGTGTCCGATGCGTCCGAGAAGAGAAGGTGGTCGGGGGTCTGAACAGCCAATGGTAGACCTTCCTTGAGAAGAATGCTGTTCTTCCACCACGTCAGCGCAGACCTCATCTCTTCGGATATAGGAACTGAGACCGCTTCTAGCGTCATGTCCTTTCTCCAGTGAGCAGCTAGATGATACTGAAGGGGGCGGAGGTGGAGTCTCCCTAACGCGATGAACTGGGCCAGCGATGAAAGTGTCCCTGTTAGACTCATCCACTGCCTGACTGAACATCGGTTCCTTCTCAGCATGCTCTGGATGCATACTTGGGCTTGACTGATTCTGGGGGCCGACGGAAAAGCCCGAAAAGCTCGACTCTGAATCTCCATACCTAGATAGACAATGGTTTGGGATGGGACGAGTTGGGACTTCTCTATATTGACCAGGAGACCCAATTCCTTGGTCAGATCCATAGTCCATCTGAGATTCTCCAGACAGCGACGACTTGACGGAGCTCTTAAAAGCCAGTCATCCAAATAGAGGGAGGCTCTGATGTCTGCCAAGTGAAGGAATTTGGCAATATTCCTCATCAGTTTGGTAAACACAAGAGGTGCCGTGCTTAGGCCAAAGCACAGGGCTTGGAACTGGTAAACGACCTTTCCAAAGACGAACCTTAGGAAAGGTTGGGAGTCTGGATGGACGGGGACATGAAAGTACGCGTCTTTTAGGTCCAACGAGACCATCCAGTCTTCCTTCCTGACCGATGCTAGCACCGACTTCGTCGTCTCCATGGTGAACGTCTGCTTGGTGACAAAAGCATTGAGAGCACTGACGTCCAGCACCGGTCTCCAGCCTCCTGTCTTCTTCGCTACCAGGAAGAGACGGTTGTAGAAGCCCGGGGATTGATGGTCCCGGACTATGACTACCGCTCCCTTTTGTAGCAAGAGAGACACCTCTTGCTGCAAAGCTAGCCTCTTGTCCTCCTCCTTGTAGTTGGGAGAGAGGTTGATGGGAGTAGTTGCTAGAGGGGGATTGCGCCAGAACGGAATCCTGTACCCCTCTCTTAGCAACTTCACAGACTGAGCGTCTGCACCTCTGCTCTCCCAAGCCTGCCAGTAGTTCTTGAGCCTGGCTCCCACTGCTGTCTGGAGAGGTAGGCAGTCAGATTCTGCCTTTTGAGGACTTGGAACCCTTCTTCTTTTTGCCACGATGACTGTCGGCACGGGTACCTCCTCTGCTGGAGGTTCTGCCACGAAAGGGCGGGATGAACCTAGACGCTGGTGTGTCCATCCTAGGTCTAGGCACGGAAGGTAAAGCTGTGACTTTACGTGCGGAAGACGCCACCAGGTCATGGGTATCCTTCTGGATCAACGAGGCAGCAATCCCCTTGATCAGCTCTTCCGGAAAGAGACACTTCGAAAGCGGAGCAAACAACAACTCCGACTTCTGGCATGGTGTGATCCCCGCAGACAAGAAGGAGCAAAGGTGATCTCTCTTCTTAAGCACTCCAGACACGTACGAAGCCGCAAGCTCACCAGACCCATCCCGAATGGCTTTGTCCATGCTAGACATGATAAGCATGGCAGAGTCCTTATCCGAAGGGGAGGTCTTTCTGCTTAACGCTCCCAAACACCAGTCGAGGAAGTTGAAGATCTCAAAAGCACGAAAAACTCCCTTCAACAGATGGTCCATGTCAGAAAAGGACCAGCAAATCTTAGAGCGTCTCATAGCCAGCCTGCGGGGAGAGTCAACCAGACTTGAGAAGTCGCCCTGGGCAGAGGCAGGAACTCCCAAGCCGGGTTCCTCTCCCGTGGCATACCAGACGCTAGATTTGGAAGCAAGCTTGGTAGGCGGAAAGATGAAGGCAGTCTTCCCCAGTTGCTTCTTGGACTGCAACCACTCTCCCAGTACCCTCAAAGCTCTCTTGGATGACCGCGCGAGTACGAGTTTCGTAAAGGCAGGAGCTGCTGACTGCATGCCTAAAGCGAACTCGGAGGGAGGTGAGCGCGGGGTTGCAGACACAAACTGTTCCGGATACAATTCCCTAAACAGGGCAAGGACTTTCCTAAAGTCTAAGGAGGGAGGCGTAGACTTGGGTTCTTCTATGTCGGAGTGCGGATCGTCCAAATGCGCAGCTTCGTCGTCATCAGATACTCCATCATCCGAAAGCTGAGGAGGAAGTGGCAAAGGTGGAGCAGAAAGCTGAACGGCTGAATCCGGCAGCACGGGTGCATGCGTAGCTGCACTGGATCCAACATCATGCCGCTGCTGGTCAGTCTGTGAGCTGGCAACAACAAAAGCGGAGTGCTGGTGCGTGGGAGGGACTGCCGTGGGTTGCGGAGACTGCCGCATTGCGTCAAAACACGGCAGCTTGACAGCACCTTCCCACTGCTGATGCGGTAGCTCACGCATGTCAACGGAGGGTGCCGCATGAACATGCGTCTGGCAGGGTCGACTGCGCATCGGTGGTGGAGCTCTCACAGGTGGAGTGTGGGAGCAGGCAGCCGCAGTATCTGCTGAGCGCACAACCGTGGCAGGTTGTAGGTTAACAGGTGCAGTGTCAACCTTCTCAGCACGATACTCCTGCATGAAGGAAGCAAGCTGAGACTGCATAGTCTGCAGCATGGACCACTTAGGGTCTACCGTGGTTGGTGCGGCAACAGACGGAGTGATTGCCTGCTGCGGAACCACTCTACCTCTCTTGGGAGGTGTGCAGTCTTCGGAAGACTGCGGCGAGTCCGAACTGACCCAGTGGCTACACCTGGGCCGTTGGACTCGCTCGGAAGGGACCTTGCGCTTGAGAGGTCGTGAGACCTTGGTCCAACGTTTCTTCCTAGAAACTTCTTCCACAGACGAGGAATGAATGGGCTCACTCGTCTGTTTGTGGATGGGACGATCTCTGACAGATACGTCCGCAACCACTGAGGGTACATCCGTACGCTGATCAAGGCCTGTCGAACCCTTTGGTCCTTCGACATTGCTTCTCCCCTGGGCTTGGGAGCTTGCAAGAGGTCCCGGACTGGGAGGACGACTGGCACGAACAGATGCACCCTCATGCGCAACACTGACACTGACACTTCTCACCGCACTTGCACTCACTACACTTCCCACTGCACTTTTCGCTTTCAACTCTTTGACATCGGCCAAAAGTTGATTCCGGTCATTAGCTAATGACTCCACTCTGTCACCAAGAGCCTGAATGGCACGCATCATGTCCGCCATGGAGGGTTGAGCACTAGTAGCAGGGTCGGGAGTCACCACTACAGGGGAAGGAATAGGTTGAGGGGCATGGGGAGAGGAAAAATCAAACGAGCGAGAAGAATTCCTCCTGATCCTATCCTTCTCTAGCCTACGTGCATTCTTTAGGAATTCATTAAAATCGAATTCCGAAAGCCCAGCGCATTCCTCACATCGATCTTCCAATTGACAGGATTTACCCCTACAATTGGAACAAACGGTGTGAGGATCTATAGAGGCCTTCGGAAGACGCCTAGAACAGTCCCTAGCGCTACACTGCCTGTACTTAGGGACTTGAGAATGGTCAGACATCTTGAATTCTTGAATTAGCCAAGGGGTGGAATCCAAAATCTTATCAAAAAGCTTGATAAGCTAATGATAATAGTTCCTGAATAGCGAAAGCTAAAATCTAGAGCGAATACATCACCAAATGCGTGAAAACAACTCCAGAAACAACAGCGTATCCAAGTAGGTCTTGCCGGTGGCACGACAGAGGAAAAATTGGTTCTTGTTGACAAGAAGTACCTGAGTACCTACTCGACAGATGGCGCTGTTGTTGTACACCCCCACCTGTATAGCGATCGCTGGCGTATCCCGACCTTAGGTTTTTTCTGTCGGGCAACAGAGTTGACAGCTACATGATCATTGGGTAAGATTAATATTGAAAACTACCATTTACTTTTAATGTACTGTACTTGTTTCTCAGCAAAATTTAATGATAAAAATCTATTCAAAGATTTCCTATGGATTAATTATATGTCACTTTGTGAATAAGTAATATGAGAAATTTGGATATAATTTGTATTTTCCCTTAACACCTACCTGGAGTTACAGTATTTATGTGGATATTCTTTCGGCAAAACTGGAAGGTAGCCATAAGACTTTTAATACGAGGTGGCAACCCTCCTAACCACTGTAGTGGGTTGGTAAGGGGTGGCTGGGGGGTACCCAGTCAACTATCTCTACTCACTCATTGGTGAACTACGTCACTTTTTGATTTCATAAAAGCACTGTACCGCTAGAGAGGAAGATGAAGAAAGGAAAAAAAAAGCCAGACATAATTCCTCCCAGACCTAACCCGGGTAACCAATGCATTTCAACTGCTAATATTTGTCCAACAAGGAGCCTGAGGTCATGCTCGTGAACACTGACCTCGAGATCATGATCGTAAGCGTTGTCCTCGTGAATGAGAACGTTCAGACCTCAACTTAGATTGTTTGTCTCGTGCTCGCGAGAGTTCATCTCGTGAGCGTCGATCAGTTGTTGACAGTACATCTGTACTCACCGGTGGCAGAAACAAAAGTGAAGCTTTCAGATGCCACCAGAAGTTTAACCTCTCAAACAATTCTAACGATTGTCACAAGATTGCGCTGAAACAATCACCCTATTAAAGGACAATTGTTTGAATGTCACATAGGAACAAATATATTAAAGGTGGCACCGTAGTGTGGTAATTATTAATAAGTGGTTGACTTACAACTCAAGTCTTATGGGTACAACCCCTGTACTGTGAACCTCAGTTAAAATTTTGTGAATCCTACAAACCTCAATAGGCCTACCCATACTCAAGATATTGAATGTCTTTGGAGGGAAGTAAAAGAATAGGTGTTAATGCCTGGTAATCGGGTCTTTAAACTTCCAACAGTATTTGTCCTGTCTCATTTTTTACTTGTTTCATTTTTTATTCAAGTACCCACAGGAACAGATTCTCCAATTCATGAATTAGAATCAATTTGTCCCCCTCGTTCTGCTTCTTCAACTTCTGATTCTATTCAAGGGAAGTTTGGGAGTTTAGTAGCATTGCTAGTGATGTTAGGGAAAAGAGAGGGCGTAACAGGGTGGGAAGAGAGGGAGTAACAGGGTGGGAAAGGAGAGGGAGTAACGGGGTGGGAAAAGAGAGGGAGTAACGGGGTGGGAAAAGAGAGGGAGTAACGGGGTGGGAAAAGAGAGGGAGTAACGGGGTGGGAAAAGAGAGGGAGTAACGGGGTGGCAAAAGAGAGGGAGTAACAGGGTGGGGGAAAAGAGAGGGAGTAACGGGGTGGGAAAATATTCCCTCAGTAAATAATGAGGACCCAGCCCTTCAAGTTAATTAAGGTTAAACAGTTAACCTTATTTTACTCATTGTTTTTCCTCAGGCAAAATTAGTGGCGGTTCAGGGGAGTTGAAAGGAGGAGGATTTTACCACACATCAGAAAAGTTAGGAGGACCAAATCCCCTAGATTTGGTGGTATTATTAAATCCATAAGTTGGAAAAATATATGGAAAAATATATGGTTTACGTAAGTGGAGTGAAATTAAAGTACAGTATCAAAATTACCTGTAATTTGTATCACGTTCCTCAAAATTTTTTTTCCCAACCTAACAACACTCGTTAACTCAAGCTAATCTCATCTAGCCACGCCTTCCAAACCAAAACTAACTACACCCCGTAACCTTAAGTAACCACATTGGCTTTCCTAACTTAACCTAATCACACATTACCTAACCGAAACTAATGACACTCTCTAACCTAACCTCACAACATCACACATCCCCTAACATAACCTATCCTAACCACACTCCCTAAACTAACCTACCCATAAACCTGGAACCCTCCCTGTAAAGTTATAGTTCCTGTCAGGAAAAGTTTCTAGTCGGAAAAAACTTTGGTGTACGTATGATAGCGACCAACTGTATGTATAATGACGGCCGACAAAGAATACGGCAGTATAAGGGGGGTCGCAGGGAGGCGTTAGCCCCCCCCAGATAAGTAGGTAAGGACTCGGCTTGTAGGTTAGGTTAGGGAGGGGGGGGAGTTTACGTTGGAGTCCATTTTTAATGCACATGGGAGCAACAGGCCGCTAAAATACAAAGGCTCTAAAACTTTTCCCCTACAGCAAATGAGCTTTCATTGACTTTTACCTTTACTTCCATCACAAATGAACCGTCACCCCAACGCTCCCAACGGTGGGAAAATATACATGTCGGGATTCATTCAAAAGGGAACTAAACTCAACCTAATCTTACCTAGTAGTTAAAAGGTCACAGGCCTAGCCTGGGAGCTTGCCCTGCCCCTACCCAGGTCACAAACTTGAAAGGAAATTGGTCTTGTGGGTAATAGTGGAGGAAGAACCACCAGGCAAACTATTGCCGGAAACTGCTCGATCTATTGCCTGGTCTTCTGACCCACTCCTTGTACTCCATCCAGAGACATCTAATGTTCTGAGAATGGATTCCTGGGTCCGAGGGGGTCTACTGTCCTGTGTTCATAGCCTAGAACGAGTAAAGCAATATAAGCATCCGACTAATCACTGATTATAAAACTTTCAGCTTTAACATATTGTTCAATAAACGGGATTAGGTTATAAACATTGAGATCCCTAGTAGGAATATCCACAAAAGGCAACATAAATTACTTTTTCGATGACCCCAAACACCCATATTTCACCCTGTTCGTATTTGGGACTTCTCTAGAAATGTACCTTTGTAATCACTGACGGTGTAATCTCAAGGGCGTCTCTTCCTTTTCTCAGGAATTTTCACAGAATGGTAACAATGATATTGTTATCCTCGCCTTGCCAGTAGGATAATGCCGACTCACACTTAGGGCACTTCAACGTTCGAGGAATGACACAATGTTCCTTCAAAAGCTTCTTCACTACACTTGACGTACCATGGTATTCACCGTGGAATTTTGCTATAGCCATGACATAAACGTAAGGGCAGCCATTAAACAAGGACACGCCCGAAATCATGACGGAAAGAAACAACAGGTGTATGACTGTGTATCTGGCAACTACTAGAAACCTACTAACTTCCAAAAAATTCCAGACAGGACTGCCCATTCTGATTTTGAAAACGCGCTACAGGAGCTTCCAAAAAGCGCTAAATCCTTTCTTAAAAGCGCTGTATAGGATTACTAACCTCATTAACAGAACCGATCTTTTGACTCTACGGTAGGACTCTACAACATAGTTGAGAGAGAGAGAGAGAGAGAGAGAGAGAGAGAGAGAGAGAGAGAGAGAGAGAGAGAGAGAGAGAGCAGTCTCCTATAATATAACTGATAAAGCAGGATTTGATACAATACAGTATGTCAAAAGATACAAAAATGCAGTCAGATGGAAAAGCGCTATGTATCGCGTTAGATTTGACTAAAAAGCGTTAAATAGCGCAGCCGCGCTAACTAGGAAAAAAGCGCGCTAGACTTACCAGAAACGCGCCAAATCTAGCGCAAAAGGCGCTAAAATTGCAACTATGGTTCCAGGTTCCTCGCTGCTCTCTCCACAAAACTGTGATTGTGGGCACACTACTAGAAGAAGGATTGAAGGTGCAAATCTCTGCACTGAAGAAAATTCATTATCATTATTTACCTCCTACACAGACATCACAGCTTACATACTTTTACTTCTAACTTCAAGGGCCTTTCTAATATACCTGGCAACATCTTAAGTTAGCGTTTCTAAATTCCCCATTTCTATGTCATTGTTTCTCAAATTTTCTCAACTACAGCTAAACTACAGCTGCCTCCATACAAACACACAAAGTCTATCTTTATCATTCCTGTTTCTATTAATTTCTTTTAATTCTATCATATTCAATCAACTTATCTCATTTCTCTTCCTCTTGTATTTTTTAAAGTTTATATAGTTTATATAGGAAATATTTATTTTAATGTTACTCTTCTTAAATAATTTTTTTTTTGTTTCCTTTCGTTACTGGGCTATTTTCACTGTTGGAGCCCCTGGACTTATTTCACTCTGCTTTTACCACTAGGGTTGCAAGTAATAATAATAATAATAATAATAATAATAATAATAATAATAATAATTGAGTAATTACTAAAAGTGTCACTATTTGTGAATTTTATATTTTATGGACACTTTTGAGAAATTACTCCATTTCTAATTTAGTTTTATATATATGTATATATATATATATATATATATATATATATATATATATATATGTATATATATATATATATATATATATATATATATATATATATATATATATATATATATATATATATGTGTGTGTGTGTGTGTGTGTATATATGTATATATGTATATATATATATATATATATATATATATATATATATATATATATATATATATACATATATATATATATCTCAAACGTACGCTTGTTTAACTATGTTGACGATGTTAGTTCTAGGACGTTTAATGAGGAAACCAGGCCCTTTTTTTTTCTTAAATTCTATAGTTTTTTATATATATATAATTTTTACTGTTTCCTACGAGGCCAACTGTTTTAAATTAGGAAAAAATAATAGAGGAAGACAATAGTTATGCATATTTTGTCAGTATATGGAGAGCATGGTTTTATAGAAACCGGTGTAGCAGGAAATTTTTCCCCCTGACTGAAATTCCCCCCGGGGAAAATTAGCCTAGGATCGATTTCCCCCCGGGAAAAGCAGCCCGGGATGTTATTCCCCCAGGGGGAATTTCAGCCCTAAGATATCCCCCCCCCTCCCCTAGGCTATTTCTCCCCCACCCTTCCTTACGGAGAAACTATTTTGATTAATTAAATAATCAACGGTAAGTTTGACAGATTATTAGGAATATATATATATATATATATATATATATATATATATATATATATATATATACATATATATATATATATATATATATATATATATATATATATATATATATATATATATATATAGTGAAAAACTTATTCATCTTTCGTACTTGTTTAATGTGGTAGCTTCAGTTTTCTTTCCCTCTGTCAATGTCGGGGTATTTTTTCTGGGTATTTATCCCAGGATAAATCCAAAGACAATCTGAAAAAGAAAACCGAAGGTAGAAATACGTATATCATTATTCAACACTTTTGTTTCACATTCAG
>NC_090726.1:199811072-199813807 GCF_036898095.1 Palaemon carinicauda
ACATAAGGAGAGTTGGAGGGACATAAGGAGAGCTGGAGGGACATAAGGAGAGTTGGGGGGACATAAGGAGAGCTGGAGGGACATAAGGAGAGTTGGAGGGACATAAGGAGAGCTGGAGGGGATATAAGGAGAGCTGGAGGGACTTAAGGAGAGCTGGGGGAATATAAGGAGAGCTGGAGGGACATAAGGAGAGCTGGAAGGAGTAAGGAGAGCTGGATGGATACAAGGAGAGCTGGAGGGACATAAGAAGAGCTTGAGGGACATAAGGAGAGTTGGAGGGACATAAGGAGAGCTGGAGGGACATATGGAGAGTTGGAGGGACATAAGGAGAGCTGGAGGGATATAAGGAGAGCTGGGGGGACATAAGGAGAGCTGGGGGAATATAAGGAGAGCTGGAGGAACATAAGGAGAGCTGGAAGGAGTAAGGAGAGCTGGATGGATACAAGGAGAGCTGGAGGGACATAAGAAGAGCTGGAGGGACATAAGGAGAGTTGGAGGGACATAAGGAGATCTGGAGGGAGTAAGGAGAGCTGCAGGGATATAAGGAGAGCTGGAGGGACATGAGGAGAGTAGGAGGGACATGAGGAGAGCTGGATGGAAACGGTCAGAAGAATGAGAGATGGGAAGATGAACGATGAGAGAAAAACAGGGAAATATACAGACTTTGGAGAGACTTGAAATGCGATACTATTGCTTATCTCGTTTATATAGTAAGGAGCAAGTGTCTGGAGATACATATATATATATATATATATATATATATATATATATATCCATGTATATATATATATATATATATATATATATATATATATATATATATATATATATATGTATATATACATATATATACACATATGCATATATAATTGAAAATATTTGTACACACACATAAATATATATATATATATATATATATATATATATATATATATATATATATACATACATACATATACATACAAACATATATATATGGATATATATATATATATATATATATATATATATATATATATATATATATATATCGATATCTATATCTATATCTATTTATATATATATATATATATATATATATATATATACACATACATACATATATATATATATATATATATACATAGATATAGATATAGATATCGATATATATATATATATATATATTCAAATAAGCCATATATATTTTTGATACATTAATGTCTGGATTCTCTTAACGACCTCGGGATCAGAGCCCCAGGCGAAATCACACAAAGACAAGAGCTTGGCTCCGGCCGGGAATCGAACCCTGGTCGGCAAGCCTGTATAGACAGTGACTAAGCCACTTGGCCACGAAGAAGGATCCTTCTTCGTGGCCAAGTGGCTTAGTCACTGTCTATATAAGCTTGCCGACCAGGGTTCGATTCCCGGCCGGAGCCAAGCTCTTGTCTTTGTGTGATTTCGCCTGGGGCTCTGATCCCGAGGTCGTTAAGAGAATCCAGACATTAATGTATCAAAAATATATATGGCTTATTTGAATATGAAAAACACGTAAAAATGTGCAAAATTTATCATATATATATATATATATGTATGTATATATATATATATATATATATATATAAATAGATATAGATATAGATATCGATATATATATATATATATATATATATATATATATATATATATATATATATATATATATTTATATATATATACCGAACCTTCACACTCCTAGCATATTCATAAGCACCACAAACCATAAATTAGAGACAGAATATTAACTTCATATATAAAATATATGTATATATATATATATATATATATATATATATATATGCATATATATATATATATATATATATATATATATATACATATATATATTAACACACACTTATTTGTTCATTCACTCCAATTCTCCCCCAATATACGCACGGCACCAGAAAACCGGTGTTTTTCCTCCGGGGACATTTCACGTCTCTCTCAACCCATCCGAACCGAGTCTCGTTTTTGCTTCCGGAACATCAAACGAATCATTTTGCAAAAAAAAAAAAAAAAAAAAAACCTTATCTCTAAAATAGCAGAGTCTGCCTTCATTCTGCCCAACTGACAAACCATCCGAATGTTATTGGCAGAACTTAAAAAATAAAGTCACGGATTCAACTGACTGTATTTCAGAAGACTAAATGAATTAGGGTTTCCGCGTTCATTCTATAGTTGGTTATCTCGTTTCGTAAATCGTAGATTTCTGGTTAAATGGGAATCTTTCGTGGGATTTAGGTTAAACTTCATTGATGGGATATTCATTCGCATATGTGTGGTGGGGTTGAAGGTATTTCATGGATAGATAGGTTATGAAATTATATATATAAATATATACACTGTATATATATATATATATATATATTATATATATATATATATATATATATATATATCTATATATATATAGATATATCTATCTATCTATATATATATATATACATATTGTATGTAGTAAATATATAAATATATATGTATATATGCAATCTACTAGTATAGGAGATAGGATCCTTTAAGAAATGGCTAAAGAGAGAGAGAGAGAGAGAGAGAGAGAGAGAGAGAGAGAGAGAGAGAGAGAGAGAGAGAGAGACATTTGTACTTTTTCTTTGCTTACATATGCTGTACACTGAATGATCTCTCATATCTTTTACACATCATTTCTCTCCTTATACATTTGTTAGTGACATAGGACTAACTTCTGAGTCAGCAGC
>NC_090726.1:199814307-199821807 GCF_036898095.1 Palaemon carinicauda
CATTCTTTTCTCTCCTTATACATTTGTTAGTGATATAGGACTAAGTTCTGAGTCAGCAGCAGCCATTGCCTGGCCTTCCCTGGTCCTACAATGTTAAAATCTTCTAATAAATCTTACCACGTCTTTGCCGTTTTAAAAACTGATATATTGACCTTAATTGAGTTATTTTACGATAACCAACTCGTAAAAAATATTATAAATATATACATACATATACCAAGGCACTTCCCCCAATTTTGGGGGGTAGCCGACATCAACAAATGAAACAAAACAAAAAAGGGGACCTCTACTCTCTGCATTCCTCCCAGCCTGACAAGGGACTCACAGAGTTCAGCTGGTACTGCTAGGGTGCCACAGCCCACCCATTAAAAATGTCGGGTAAGAATTACGGTCGCCTGTATTTTACTGAAATACGGCTGAGAACCGCATATTTTACGGAGAATTTCTGATTAAAATTGTTTTTTTTTTTTAAATTGCGGTTTTTTTTAAATTGCGGTTTTTTTTAAATTACGGTTTTTTTTAAATTACGGTTTTTTTTTTTAAATTACGGTTTTTTTTTTTAAATTACGGTTTTTTTTTTTAACTGTACGTTGATTGAGAGGACCCCTGGCTACTAAGCATATGCATATATAGAGATTGACACAGTCCCTCACCTCTGCCATTCATGAGCGACTTTTAAACCTATAAAGAATATGAATTTGCAATCACACAAGCATGCGAATATCGATAATAATCCTTTACTGTTTTTGAAATATTTTAATTTTTAATTACTTTTCATGTGGTTTATCTATTTCCTTATTCCCTTTCCTCATTGGGCTATTTTCCCTGTTTGAGTCCCTGAACTTATAGCATCCTGCTTTTCCAACTATAGTCCATTTCTTTTAGCGATGCATATTTGCACCGACTCGCGGCGGTGCCCTTTTAGCTCGGAAAAGTTTCCTGATCGCTGATTGGTTGGACAAGATAATTCTAACCAATCAGCGATCAGGAAACTTTTCCGAGCTAAAAGGGCACCGCTGCGAGTCGGTGCAAATATGTATCGCTAAAAGAAATGGACTATAGGGTTCTAGCTAAGCTAGTAATAATAATAATAATACTACTAATAATAATAATGATAATAATGATGATAGTGATGATAATGATGATAATGAATAATAATAATAATAATAATAATAATAATGATAATAATAATACATATGAGATTCAACGAATATAAAAGCTTTGGGTTTAAATCTTTTAACTTTTTTCAAATATTGATTTTTCATTTGACCACTCTCTCTCTCTCTCTCTCTCTCTCTCTCTCTCTCTCTCTCTCTCTCTCTCTCTCTCTCTCTCTCTCTCTCTGTTAATATTTCACACCGTCCTGTCCATCTCCATCTTTTATTTTTAAATCCTCCATCTTTTCCCTTCCGAAGATTTTTTTTTATCAATAATTTTTTTTTTTTTTTTTTTTTTTTTTTTTTTTTTTTTTTTTTTTTTTTTTTTTTTACTTGTCCCCTCGCAGGCCAAGTCCAGGTAAGCCATCCTACCTGGTCGCCCTAATTCAAGTTTAATTGGGCATTTACTTCACATTAATTACTCCTTTACGTTCATTACCTTCATTATCTTCAGGTATTCTTTAATTTCAGAAAGGTGCATTTTTTTCCCGTTCCAGCATGGCGGGTCTCCGCTTTCTCTGTCACGAGAAATTTATTTTTTTCCTTCTCAGTTATTCTAATTTTTCGTGGAATTTCAGGGCTCCAACAGGGAAAAATAGCCCAGTGAGGAAAGGAAATAAGGAAATTAATAAATGAGAGAATAAATGAACAATATATCATTCTAAAAACAGTAACAGCGTCAAAACAGATATGTCCTATATAAACTATTAACAACGTCAAAAACAGATATGTCATATATAAACTATAAAAAGACTCATGTCAGCCTGGTCAACATAAAAACATTTGCTGCAACTTTGAACTTTCGAAGTTCTACTGATTCAACTACCCGATTAGGAAGATCATTCCACAAAATGTCTGTAAAAAATATTATCAATCATTTATCAAAATGTCAGTAAAAATATTATCAATCATTTATTAAAATGTCAGTAAAAATATCATCAATCATTTATCAAAATGTCAGTAAAAATATTATCAATCATTTATCAAAATGTCAGTAAAAATATTATCAATCATTTATTAAAATGTCAGTAAAAATATCATCAATCATTTATCAAAATGTCAGTAAAAATATTATCAATCATTTATCAGAATGTCTGTAAAAATATTATCAATCATTTATCAAAATGTCAGTAAAAATATTATCAATCATTTATCAAAATATCAGTAAAAATATTATCAATCATTTATCAGAATGTCTGTAAATATATTATAAATCATTTATCAAAATGCCAGTAAAAATATTATCAATCATTTATCAAAATGTCAGTGAAAAATATTATCAACCATTTATCAGAATGTCAGTAAAAATATTATCAATCATTTATCAAAATGTCAGTAAAAATATTATCAATCATTTATCAAAATGTCAGTAAAAATATTATCAATCATTTATCAAAATGTCAGTAAAAATATTATCAATCATTTATCACAATGTCAGTAAAAATATTATCAACCATTTATCAGAATGTCAGTAAAAATATTATCAATCATTTATCAAAATGTCAGTAAAAAATATTATCAATCATTTATCAGAATGTCCGTAAAAATATTATCAATCATTTATCAAAATGTCAGTAAAAAATATTATCAATCATTTATCAAAATGTCAGTAAAAATATTATCAATCATTTATCAAAATGTCAGTAAAAAATATTATCAATCATTTATCAAAATGTCAGTAAAAACATTATCAACCATTTATCAAAATGTCAGTAAAAATATTATCAATCATTTATCAAAATGTCAGTAAAAAATATTATCAATCATTTATCAAAATGTCAGTAAAAAATATTATCAATCATTTATCAAAATGTCAGTAAAAATGTTATCAATCATTTATCAAAATGTCAGTAAATAATATTATCAATCATTTATCAAAATGTCAGTAAAAAATATTATCAATCATTTATCAAAATGTCAGTAAAAAATATTATCAATCATTTATCAAAATGTCAGTAAAAATATTATCAATCATTTATCAGAATGTCCGTAAAAATATTATCAATCATTTATCAAAATGTCAGTAAAAATATTATCAATCATTTATCTAAATGTCAGTAAAAATGTTATCAATCATTTATCAAAATGTCAGTAAAAATATTATCAATCATTTATCAAAATGTTAGTAAAAATATTATCAATCATTTATCAAAATGTCAGTAAAAATATCAATCAATTATCAAAATGTCAGTAAAAATAGTAAAAGATATGAAACTCTTCTTTCTCTGTCATGTTGAGAAATGTATTTTTTCCTTTTCAATTTAAGTAATGTTGTAATTTTTCAATCTTTCACCAGCTTCTGTTGTTTCTATCCACTGTCCCCCATCAACATAATAACATCTGCAAACAACATACTATAGTCCATTTCTTTTAGCGATGCATATTTGCACCGACTCGCGGCGGTGCCCTTTTAGCTGGGAAAAGTTTCCTGATCGCTGATTGGTTAGAAATATCTTGTCCAACCAATCAGCGATCCGGAAACGTTTCCGAGCTAAAAGGGCACCGCTACGAGTCGGTGCAAATATGCATCGCTAAAAGAAATGGACTATAGTCACAACTCCTTTGGTTAGCTCACAGAACTGCAAGATATGCATATGATCTGAATTCATTTTGCAATGGGTCTATTCCAATAGTCGTCACCGAACGTCATTCACGCAAAAAGTAATATTTGCAACGGGATTTGCGCTGTCCCCGGAACATTTTGCATGTTGTCAGTTGAACGGGGAGATCGGCTCACCGCAGTTCATGGACGCGTAATGTTTCGATGGGGATGGTAATCGAGGCACGGTTCGGTTTAATTGGATTGGATGGACCCTGGGGAGGGAGGGGGAAGGAGGGGGGAGGGGGTGGGGTTAGGGTTGCATTCGAACTGGATGCGATCACAACCCTTCGTCCATAGTCATCATCATCATTATCATCATCATCATCGTCATCATCCTCACCGAAGTCAGGCTCGTGTCGGTGGACGAATACTTGATTTATATTTCCTGATTATTATTATTATTATTATTATTATTACTTGCTAAGCTACAACCCTAGTTGGAAAAGCAGGATGCTATTAGCCCAGGGGCTCCAACAAGGGAAAATAGCCCAGTGAGGAAATGAAAAAAGGAATAATGAAATATTTTAAGAAGAGAAATATTTATTTTAATGTTGTTACTGTTCTTAGGATATTTTATTTCTCCTTGTTTCCTTTCCTCGCTGGGCTATTTTCCCTGTTGGGGCCCCTGGGCTTTTAGCATCCTGCTTTTCCAAGTAGGGTTGTAGCTTAGAAAGTAATAATAATAATAATAATAATAATAATAATAATATTCTTTTGTCTTATATTTATAGGAACTTTTTCAGTCTCTCTGAATTCCTTTTACCATGCACTAATTCTCTCTCTCTCTCTCTCTCTCTCTCTCTCTCTCTCTCTCTCTCTCTCTCTCTCTCTCTCTCTCTCCGTCGCTAATAGGACCCAAGAAGGAGGGAAATGATTTATATATCGGTATCAAGTATTCATTTAATGTTTTAGGTGTATTGAAAAAGAAACTATTATATAGCTGAGATTTCTTCTCGATCTTTGAAACCATTCTCGGTAAAAGTTTGAGACTTCAAAATGCAATGCTAAATTATCTCACGCATAAACAGTATTATTATCATAGAAATGTGGTGGCCTATTGGAAACGTCCCTGTCTGACGTTCTGCTGGACGGGAGATCGAGTCCCACTTAAACTCGATAGTGATAGTTTCGTGTAGTGTCTGCAACCTCACCATCCTTGTGAGCTAAGGATGGGAGGTTTGGGGAGCCTGTAGGTCTATCGGCTGAATCATCACCAGCCATTGTCTGTCCCTCCTTGGTCCTAGCTTGGGTGGAGAGTGGGCTTGGGTGCTGTATGCATATATGGTCAGTCTGTAGGGCATTGTCCAGCTTCCTAGGGCAATATCAATGTAGTCATCAGCAGCCACTATCTGTCCCTCCTTGGTCCTAGCTTGGGTGGAGAGTGGGCTTGGGTGCTGTATGCATATATGGTCAGTCTGTAGGGCATTGTCCAGCTTCCTAGGGCAATATCAATGTAGTCATCAGCAGCCACTGTCTGTTCCTCCTTGGTCCTAGCTTGGGTGGAGAGTGGGCTTGGGTGCTGATCATATGCATATATGGTCAGTCTGTAGGGCATTGTCCAGCTTCCTAGGGCAATATCAATGTAGTCATCAGCAGCCACTATCTGTCCCTCCTTGGTCCTAGCTTGGGTGGAGAGTGGGCTTGGGTGCTGTATGCATATATGGTCAGTCTGTAGGGCATTGTCCAGCTTCCTAGGGCAATATCAATGTAGTCATCAGCAGCCACTGTCTGTTCCTCCTTGGTCCTAGCTTGGGTGGAGAGTGGGCTTGGGTGCTGATCATATGCATATATGGTCAGTCTGTAGGGCATTGTCCAGCTTCCTAGGGCAATATCAATGTAGTCATCAGCAGCCACTGTCTGTTCCTCCTTGGTCCTAGCTTGGGTGGAGAGTGGGCTTGGGTGCTGATCATATGTATTTATGGTCAGTCTGTAGGGCATTGTCCAGCTTCCTAGGGCAATATCAATGTCCCTTGTCTCTGCCATATCCTCAACCCATATCCCAGACCATCTACAAATAAAAGTTGCAGATCAACAGACAACCTAAATCACCTACAACCTAAAAGCCCAACCGAACACCTACGGGCTGCAAGTGTGCAAGAGCCCGTGCCTGGCCATAAGGGCCAGGCGATCTGGAACAACAACAACAGAGAGAGAGAGAGAGAGAGAGAGAGAGAGACGGCGGAGGAGTTAGTGAGCGGGTCTATATTGGCATGGCATTTTGCAGGGTTGCCAGGTTTTCCAAGTGAGAAAATGCCAACGTCTGGTCAACTGCAGCTCTAAAAAGGCCAACCTAATAGTAGAAAAAAGGCCGAAAATATAGCATTTAAGGCTAACCAATTTCTAAAAGGCCAAATTTAAGTATCTAGCACAAAAAAGGCCCAAAGTTGGAGTTTTTTGGTTCGAAAAGGCCAATTTTGGATTTTTTGGCTAGGAAAGGATCAAATTTGGAGTTTTGTGCTCGAAAAAGGCCCAACTTGGAGTTTTTTTTTGCTCGAAAAAGGCCTGATATGGAGTTTTTGGGTTCGACAAAAGCCAAATGTTGAGTTATTTGCTCGAAAAAGGCCTAACTTGGAGTTTTTGGGTTCGACAAAGGCCAAATGTTGAATTTTTGCTCGAAAAAGGCCTAACTTGGAGTTTGTTGGCTCGAAAAAGGCCTAACTTGGAGTTTTTGGGTTCGACAAAGGCCAAATGTTGAATTTTTGCTCGAAAAAGGCCTAACTTGGAGTTTGTTGGCTCGAAAAAGGCCTAACATGGAGTTTTTGGGTTCGACAAAGGCCAAATGTTGAGTTTTTTTGCTCGAAAAAGGCCTAACTTGGAGTTTGTTGGCTCGAAAAAGGCCTAACTTGGAGTTTGTTGGCTCGAAAAAGGCCTAACTTGGAGTTTGTTGGCTCGAAAAAGGCCTAACTTGGAGTTTGTTGGCTCGAAAAAGGCCTAACTTGGCAACCCTGAGATGAAAAGCATGCAATTTCAAGCGCTACACGCCCTCATTGCATAGATAACGAGATATGCAAAATCCCACGGTCATAAATTGATATAGCGAAGGTAATCACGTTGTTTTTTATCACACGTGCAAATGACTCCATGTTTTTCGATAATTATTTCACGGATTTTGATGAAGGGGGACATCACGAAATAGATATTTTTTTTACCCATATATCAATTCACTTCATTTTAGGGATTTTTTTTTCGATGGGAATTAACTTTTTGATTAATTAAATGAGGAGAAATTCTTCAGTTTTAAAAGATGTAAGTCTTCTTGAGTGATAAAATTTAAGAAGATTTTTTTCTCGACGATATTTGTTTAATTTTATTTTCGTCGAATTGCTTGATTTGAGTTTCTTTCAATTATTTGCAACTGAATGGCAATAGAATTCTCCCTTTAATGTATATATATATATATATATATATATATATATATATATATATATATATATATATATGAATATTTATTTATACATAAATATTTATATATAAATATTTATATATATATATATATATATATATATATATATATATATATATATATATATATGTATATATATGTGTGTGTATATATACACATTTGTATATATATATATATATATATATACTGTATATATATATATATATATATATATATATGTATATCTATACAGATGTGTATATATACACACACATATATATATATATATATATATATATATATATATATATATATATATATACATATATATATATATACACACTGTGTACGTGTGTGTG
>NC_090726.1:199826807-199831807 GCF_036898095.1 Palaemon carinicauda
CCTTTGGAGAGATTTTTTTTTGTGGAGTCATAGTTGATGACCTGGCCTTTAATTGATTGTGTTGAACTGCTATTTTGAACGTTGCCCATCCGTTGATGACCTGGCCTTTGATTGATTGTGTTAAACTGCTATTTTGAATGTTGCCCAACCGTTGATGACCTGGCCTTTAATTGATTGTGTATAGATTGCTCTAGTGGATTGACCAATTGTTGCGGACCTGGACTATGATTGTGAGTAGGAATTTTCTCTGAATGATGATGATGATGATAGCGATGATATAGACTGCCCAATCAAGTGAGGCAGGTATAGCAGATTGTGCCAGTGTTGCGTCTGCCAGAGAGTTGTGGCATTGGCGTGGAAGGACTGTTGGCCCTTGTGTGGAAAAGAGGTCCACACGTAAACAAATATTGGTTTTGGTGTGCGGGTAATTTTAAGTTTGTTAGGTTTTTTATTTTTATTTTTGAATGATGTTACGTTTTTTGTATGATTAGTGTTTAAGTCTTGTTAGTGCTTTATTGATTTTGAGGGTTCAATTGATTGGGGAAGGGTTTTTTGTTATTTAAGTTTGTAAGAACTACAGTTTTAAGGTTATGTTTTGTTTTTGTGTCCTTTTTGTCTAAAGCCCCCCTGACACTTGCGCGCATTTTTGCCACGCACTGGCACGCATTGATGCGCGCCAGTGCGTGCCACTTTTTGGCACGCACTGGTGTTTTTCGCGCACTGTTCACGACCAGTTCACTCCAGTTCGCGCATCGTTCACGCGACGTTCACGCGATGGCACGAATTGGCACGCGTAGTTCGCGCATCGTTCACGACACGTTCACGCGAGTTCACTCATCATTCCGCATCGTTTCCGCATTGGTCACGCCAGTTCACGCCAGTTCACGAATTGGCCACTCCATATAAAAACGGGGCTTCTCCAACCCGAGGACATTCTTGGATTGGGTTCGGAAGAGACAACAATGCTTTCTGTCAGAGACACCATTGCATTGAGGAGAAGAAACGTATCTTTTTCGTTTGTATTTTTTGTTGCCCTTTATTTTAGTTTCAATAAAAAAGCATTTGATTTACATATAAATAGCAGACATGAAATATGTACAAGTATTAAGAAAGCATTTTATTTTAACATTAAAAGCAGCAAACATGAAAAGTTTTTAGGCTGTTGATTTTAAGGTAATAGAGAAAAAAGTGTGTTGAAATAAGAAATCATTTTATTTTTACATTAAAACTGCAAACAGAAAAAATTTGTTTTGCCCTTCATTTTAAGGTAATAAAGAAGAATAAGTATGTTGATGAAATAAAACATCATTTTATTTTTACATTCAAACAGCAAACTTAAAAATTTCTTGGGTTTATTTTTCAGTTCATTTTTATTCAAAACAAAAGTTTTGGGTCTTGATTGGTAATAGAGGAAAATAAGTGTGTGCATGAAATAAGACATCATTTTATATTTACATTCAAACAGCAAATATAAACAATTATTAGGTTTATTTTTCTTTCCTTTTCATTAATTTTTTCGTTTCCTTTTTGTTTCTCTTCATTATAAAGTTATAGAAATAGTTTGAAATAAGACCATTTTATTTTTACATTCAAACAGCAAATATAAAAATTTATTAGGTTTATTTTTCTTTCCTTTTCATTAATTTTTTCGTTTCCCTTTTGTTTCTCTTCATTATAAAGTTATAAAAATAGTTTGGAATAAGATATAATTTTTTTTTCACATTAAAACAGCAAATATAAAAATTTATTAGGTTTATTTTTCTTTCCTTTTCATTAATTTTTTCGTTTCCTTTTTGTTTCTCTTCATTATAAAGTTATAAAAATAGTTTGAAATAAGATATAATTTTTTTTCACATTAAAACAGCAAATATGAAAATTTATTAGGCTTATTTTTCTTTCCTTTTCATTAATTTTTTCGTTTCCTTTTTGTTTCTCTTCATTATAAAGTTATAGAAATAGTTTGAATTTTTAAGATATAATTTTGTTTCACATTAAAACAGCAAATATAAAAATTTATTAGGTTTATTTTTCTTTCCTTTTCATTAATTTTTTCGTTTCCTTTTTGTTTCTCTTCATTATAAAGTTATAGAAATAGTTTGAAATAAGATATCATTTTTTTTTCACATTAAAACAGCAAATATAAAAATTTACTAGGTTTATTTTTCTTTCCTTTTCATTAATATTTTCGTTTCCTTTTTGTTTCTCTTCATTATAAAGTTCACGCCACTTCCCGCATCGTTCACTCCAGTTCACTCCAGTTCACGCCAGTTCCCTCACTGTTCACTCCAGTTCACTCCAGTTGGCGCATCGTTCACGGCCATTTAGTGCGTGCCAATGCGTGCCACAAACTTTAAACATTTCAAAGTTTTGGGCCCGCATGGCACGCATTGGTACGCTCTGGCACGCGAGTTTCCGCACTGTTCACGACATTTTCACGGCTCGTTCACGCGAGTTCGCGCATCAATGCGTGCCAGTGCGTGCCACGAATGCGTGCAAGTGTCAGGGGGGCTTTAGAGTCCAGTTTATGATAGCGTAAGGGGAAAGTTTGTTTTGTTGAGACAATTGTCAGTAGGTGTGATTCAGGGCGTGGGACTTGTTCTTGCAACATCCCGCCACATTATGTTTTCGCCCCCGTTGGTCCGTTTGTTTGTGTGTGAAACTTTCCAGGATTAATTTCTATATTGAGACGTAAAAGTGATTCAATTATGAAAGTCCTAGGTCAAAGGTCCGAGGTTAAGATCGAGAAATAAGCTGCCGTGGGGGTGGTCACAATTATAGTCATAGAGTAGTGAAACTTTGAGGGATTAATTGTTATGTTGAGACGTGGAAGTGATTCAATTATGAAACTCCTAGGTCAAAGGTCAAGGTCAAGGAAATGATCAAGAAATAAGCTACCATGGTGGAGGTCTGCGCTCTACTGAGTGCCCTTCTTGCTGTTATTTTTATTACTAACCTATAACCCTTGTTAGAGAAGCTGGATACCATAAGTCCAAGGGCTCCAACAGGGAAAAATAGCCCAGTGAGGAAAGGAAATAAGGAAGTAAACGAACTATATGAAAAGTAATCAACAATTAGAATAAAGATTTTGAAGAACAGTAACAACGTTAGAATAGATCTTTTATATATAAACTAAAATATATAAAAAATAAGTGGAAGAGAAATAAGATTTATTTAAGTCACCCTTCCTAATACATCTTAATTTGAAAGACGGTGAATGAAAATGGGTTTTGTGATAAGATAGTATTATTATTATTATTATTATTATTATTATTATTATTATTATTACTTGCTAAGCTACAACCCTAGTTAGAAAAGCAGGATGCTACAAATTCAGGGGCTCCAACAGGGAGAATAGCCCAGTGAGGAAAGGAAACAAGGAAAATTAAATATTTTAAGAACAGTAACAATATTAGAATAAATATTTCCTATATAAGCTATAATAACTTTAACAAAACAAGAGGAAGAGAAATAAGATAGAATAGTGTACCCTCAAGCAAGAAAACTCTAATCCAAGACAGTGGAAGACCATGGTACAAAGGCTATGGCACTATCCAATTCTAGAGAACAATGGTTTGATTTTGGAGTGTCCTTCTCCTAGAAGAGCTGCTTACCGTAGCTAAAGAGTCTCATCTACCCTTACCTAGAGGAAAGTGGCCACTGAACAATTACAGTGCAGTAGTTAACCCCTTGAAAGAAGAAGAATGGTTTGGTAATCTCGGTGTTGTCAGGTGTATTAGGATAGAGGAGAATATGTAAAGAATAGGCCAGATTATTCGGTGTATGTGTAGGCAAAGGGAACACGAACCGTAACCAGAGAGAAGGATCCAATGTAGTACTGTCTGGCCAGTCATAGGACCCCATAATTGTAGTGGTAGTATCTCAACGGGTGGATGGTGCCCCGGCCATTCTACTACCTGAAACTCTGACGAAGCTTCTGTGCCGATTACAACTGATGTTGAGACCGTAGTTCGATGCCAAATCTTTCAGCCTCCTTGCTAGTACAGTGGCAACGCTGAGGAGGAGGGTGGTGATGGTGGGAGATTCCATCTTAGTGTCACACTCCCTCCCACGCTCTCTCTCTCTCTCTCTCTCTCTCTCTCTCTCTCTCTCTCTCCATCTGGGTCTTTCACCCTTCCTCTCACACTCTTTCTCTCTTTTTCTTTCTCTTTCTCTCCCTGGGTCGGGGGTCTCTCCTTCCCCCAGCTCCCTCTGTACTGCCACTCATAAGGCAACGCTTTCGCCTAGCATTCGCCTGGCAGCAGATCGATCCCAGCCTGGGACCGTGAGTTTAAGCTGTTTACTGGGGAGAATACTGCTGTGTTTGGGCACCACAGGGTGTGGGGGCTTGTTGTTGTTGGGCTTGCTCGGTTGAAAATTTATTGTGATGATACTGGAAGTGAAATTAGATACCTTTACCTTTACGTGAATTAATCGCATCCATTTTGCAGTTTGTGGTTTTGCGGTACCTTTGAAATCGTGTTTTACAATACAAAAGTATTGGGTACAGATGAATATTCTTCTCTCTCTCTCTCTCTCTCTCTCTCTCTCTCTGTATTTGACTGCTTTATCATTCTCTCTTTCTCTCTCTCTCTCTCTGTTTGACTGCTTTATCATCCCCCCCCTCTCTCTCTCTCTCTCTCTCTCTCTCTCTCTCTCTCTCTCTCTCTCTGTATTTGACTGCTTTATCATTCTCTCTTTCTCTATCTCTTTCTGTTTGTCTGCTTTATCCTCTCTCTCTCTCTCTCTCTCTCTCTCTCTCTCTCTCTCTCTCTCTGTATTTGACTGCTTTATCATTCTCTCTTTCTCTCTCTCTCTCTCTGTTTGACTGCTTTATCATTCCCCCCCCCCTCTCTCTCTCTCTCTCTCTCTCTCTCTCTCTCTCTCTCTCTCTCTCTCTCTCTCTCTCTGTATTTGACTGCTTTATCATTCTCTCTTTCTCTCTCTCTCTCTCTGTTTGACTGCTTTATCATTCCCCCCCCCTCTCTCTCTCTCTCTCTCTC
>NC_090726.1:199846807-199869307 GCF_036898095.1 Palaemon carinicauda
TCTTGGGTTTAGAGTTCTCTTGCTTGAGGGTACACTCGGGCACACTGTTCTATCTTGTTTCTCTTCCTCTTGTTTTGATAAGCTTTTTATAGTTTATATAGGAAATAATTATTTTGATGTTACTGTTCTTAAAATATTTTTTTTTCCTTTCCTCACTGAGCTATTTTCCCTGTTGGAGTCCCCAGACTTATAGCATCCCGCTTTTCCAACTAGGGTTTTAGCTTAGCTAGTAATAATAATAATAATAGTGCCATAGCCTCTGTACCATGGTCTTCCACTGTCTTGGCTTAGAGTTCTCTTGCTTGAGGGTACACTCGGGTACACTATTCTATCTTATTTCTCTTCCTCTTGTTTTGATAAGCTTTTTATAATTTATATGGGAAATATTTATTTTGATGTTGTTACTGTTCTTATAATTTTTCATTTTGATTATTCATTACTTCTCTTGTAGCTTATGTAAATCCTTATTTCCTTTCCTCACTGCGCTATTTTCCTTGTTGGAACCCTTATGCTTATAGCGTCCTGGTTTTGCAACTAAGGTTGTAGCTTAGCTAGTAATAATAATAATAATAATAATAATAATAATTCCAATTCTTTAGGGATCAAAGACTTAAGGAAAATAATCAATTTCCTACGTAATTTTGAAAGAAATAATGAATAAAGATGCTTTCTTTTCGGTATTCCAAGTCTGACAGTGCCAGCTGATTATATCACCCTTTTTTGTAACTGTAGTTTGAGATATTATTTCCAAAATGGCCTCGCTCGCTATCTATCTATTTATCTATCTTTCTGTCTATCTGTATCTATATACAGTATGTGTCCTCGTCTATCTATCTGTCTATCTGTCTGCGACTCGGCTTGTTTCATCTTCTATCTATCAATCTAGCTATCTATATATATTTCCTCTTCTATCTATATCTATCTATCTATCTATCTAACTACCTATCTATCTGTCTCTCTGTCTGTCTGCATCTATATATGTTTCCTCTTCTATCTATCTGTCTGTCTGTCTGCATCTATATCTATATATGCTTCCTCTTCTATCTATATCTGTCTATCTATCTATCTGTCTGTCTGCATCTATATATGTTTCCTCTTCTATCTATCTGTCTGTCTGTCTGCATTTATATATGTTTCCTCTTCTATCTATCTATCTGTCTCTCTGTCTGTCTGCATCTATATCTAGGCTATATATGTTTCCTCTTCTATCTATATCTATCTATCTATCTATCTATCTATCTGTCCTCCTGTCTGTCTGCATCTATATATGTTTCCTCCTCGATCTATCTGTCTGTCTGTTTGCATTTATATATGTTTCCTCTTCTATCTATCTATCTATCTGTCTCTCTGTCTGTCTGCATCTATATATGTTTCCTCTTCTATCTATCTGTCTGTCTGTCTGCATTTATATATGTTTCCTCTTCTATCTATCTATCTATCTATCTGTCTGTCTGCATTTATATATGTTTCCTCTTCTATCTATCTGTTTGTCTGTCTGCATCTATATATGTTTCCTCTTCTATCTATCTATCTGTCTCTCTGTCTGTCTGCATGTATATACGTTTCCTCTTCTATCTATCTGTCTGTCTATCTGCATTTATATATGTTTCCTCTTCTATCTATCTATATATCTATCTGTCTCTCTGTCTGTCTGCATCTATATATGTTTCCTCTTCTATCTATCTATCTATCTATCTGTCTCTCTGTCTGTCTGCATCTATATATGTTTCCTCTTCTATCTATCTATCTATCTATCTGTCTCTCTGTCTGTCTGCATCTATATATGTTTCCTCTTCTATCTATCTGTCTGTCTGTCTGCATTTATATATGTTTCCTCTTCTATCTATCTATCTATCTATCTGTCTGTCTGCATTTATATATGTTTCCTCTTCTATCTATCTGTTTGTCTGTCTGCATCTATATATGTTTCCTCTTCTATCTATCTGTCTGTCTGTCTGCATTTATATATGTTTCCTCTTCTATCTATCTATCTATCTATCTGTCTGTCTGCATTTATATATGTTTCCTCTTCTATCTATCTGTTTGTCTGTCTGCATCTATATATGTTTCCTCTTCTATCTATCTATCTGTCTCTCTGTCTGTCTGCATGTATATACGTTTCCTCTTCTATCTATCTGTCTGTCTATCTGCATTTATATATGTTTCCTCTTCTATCTATCTATATATCTATCTGTCTCTCTGTCTGTCTGCATCTATATATGTTTCCTCTTCTATCTATCTATCTATCTGTCTCTCTGTCTGTCTGCGTCTATATATGTTTTCTCTTCTATCTATCTGTCTGTCTGTCTGAATTTATATATGTTTCCTCTTCTGTCTATCTATCTATCTCTCTGTCTGTCTGCATGTATATACGTTTCCTCTTCTATGTATCTGTCTGCCTGTCTGCATGTATATACGTTTCCTCTTCTATCTATCTGTCTGTCTATCTGCATTTATATATGTTTCCTCTTCTATCTATCTATCTATCTATCTGTCTGTCTGCATCTATATATGTTTCCTCTTCTATCTATCTGTTTGTCTGTCTGCATTTATATATGTTTCCTCTTCTATCTATCTATCTATCTATCTGTCTGTCTGCATCTATATATGTTTCCTCTTCTATCTATCTGTTTGTCTGTCTGCATTTATATATGTTTCCTCTTCTATCTATCTATCTATCTATCTGTCTGTCTGCATCTATATATGTTTCCTTTTCTATCTATCTATCTATCTGTCTCTCTGTCTGTCTGCATCTATATATATATTTCCTTTTCTATCTATCTGTCTGTCTGTCTGCATTTATATATGTTTCCTCTTCTATCTATCTATCTATCTATCTCTCTGTCTATCTACATTTATATATGTTTCCTCTTCTATCTATCTGTTTGTCTGTCTACATCTATATATGTTTCCTCTTCTATCTATCTATCTATCTATCTATGTTTCCTCTTTGATTTTGATTAACTTCTCCCTTGTATTAACCATATTCCTTTCTTACTAATATAATCACACGAAATATATCATATTGTTTTCCTTTTCTTCTTCCTCACAATTAGAAAACATCTCTTATTCTGCACCATTCCCCATCATCATCATCACCATCATCATCCTCATCACTATCATCATCACTGCCGCTGAAGCTTTTAAGATGACTTCGTCTCCTCTTCTTTTTTTTTCTTCTTTTTTTCACACTGTCACTGTCATTATCACAGGTCACCAGACTTCTAGTACTTGAGTCTAATGTCGATCAAAGTTTTAATTACTTCGGTACAAGTTGAAGACAAATTTCTCTCTCTCTCTCTCTCTCTCTCTCTCTCTCTCTCTCTCTCTCTGTTCTTTGATACATCGTTTTTAGCTTCTTTGTGTCTTTGATAAAGAATAGATAGTTTAAATGTTCATATTAAATTTAAGTATTTATTTTCAAATATCGTTTTGTTTTAGAAGATTATGACCTTTTTATAAGGAAGCAATTTATCTTAAGAACTTCAACCTTTTTTGGGGGGTGGGGGGTGGGGGGGTGGGGGGGGGGGGGGTGGGGATTCATGCACATTCAACATCCAAATTTTCCACTTTTTTTGTTTACCAAATTTTCCATTTTTTTTTTGTGTAACTCACATTCAACATCCAGATTTTAAACCTTTTTTTGTTTCATTCACATTCAGCATCCCAATCTTCATTCCATAATAAAAAAGTTGACTCCACAATGCCTTCATACTCTGCTACATTGGCTTTCATAAACTCAACAATTATTCTTTGACATAATTTTTTTTTCCAATTCCACCGTTATCCATTATATTTACTCCCAATTAGCTAAAGGCTTCAATCACTTCTATTCCTCCATATAATTCATTGCTCCATTATCCTGATTTTCACTTACCTTTGCAACTTCACTCTCTTTGGTCTTAAGGTACCCTGACACTTGCACGACTTTTTGCCACGAATTTGTCGTGGCAAGTCCTGACATTTTGTGGCACGAACTGGAAGATCAAAAAAAAAAAAAAAAAAAAAAAAATACCTCAGAATCACAGCTGACCTGTCCACATAGACACAAACTGGCACGATGAGTTCACGCATAGTTTGCACACTTCCCGCATCGTCCCGACGAGTTCACAAACAGTTCGCGCATAGTTCACGACCCGGTCACGAAATTTTGTCGTGACCAAAATTTTGAACATTTCAAAATTCTCGTCACGACATGCCACGATGTCACAACGGGTTTACGAACACTTCACGCCAGTTCATGACGAGTTCACGCCAGTTCACGACTCGAGTCGTGACAATGCATGCCACAAATTCGTGCAAGTGTCAGGGTACCTTAACACTTCACGCCAGTTCACGACGAGTTCACGCCAGTTCACGACTCGAGTCGTGACAATGCGTGCCACAAATTCGTGCAAGTTTCAGGGTACCTTAACACTTCACGCCAGTTCACGACGAGTTCACGCCAGTTCACGACTCGAGTCGTGACAATATGTGCCACAAATTCGTGCAAGAGTCAGCCTGGCTTTTGTTATCTTCTTTTACAAAAAACATTTTTCAAACACTCTTACTTATCTATGCAATCTCTTTGGTACCTTTATTAAGGATATATTATCTAGAAGCATCAACATTCCTTTCCTCCATTTCCTGCTTATTTTCTTTCAATACAATTGCGCTTTTGTCTAACTTCCTTTCTCTCGCTTCTCGTGCATCTTTCCATTCATGAAAATATCAAACAGCCACGGGAAAAACACATCTTTGTTTTAGACACTTTTATATCATACCTGTCACTCTCCTGTGTATGTATTCCAACATATTATTATTATTATTATTATTATTATTATTAATTGCTAATCTACAGCCCTAGTTGGAAAAGCAGTATGGTATAAGCCCAGGGGCTCTAACAGGGAAAATAACCCAGAGAGGAAAGGAAAGAAGGAAAAATAAATTATTTTAAGAACAGTAACATTAAAATAGATATCTCCTATATAAACTATAAAAACTCCAACAGGGGAAATAGCCCAGTGAGGAAGGAAAACAAGGAAAAATATATTATTTTAAGAACAGTAACATTAAAATAGATATCTCTTATACAAACTATAAAAACTCCAATAGGGACAATAGCCCAGTGAGGAAGGGAAACAAGGAAAAATAAAATATTTCAAGAACAGTAACTCAAAAATAAATATCTTCTATATAAACTATAAAAACATTAACAAAACTTTAGTTAATTTCAACAATATATCTGTTTCATTTTGCCTTTACTCTGTAACTTTTCACATAACTCTTTCTTAACAGAAATCGTAAACTACCTGTCCTTGTCTAAACTCACAATATTTGTTAAGTTTTTATAGTTTATATAGAAAATATTTATTTCAACGCTGTTACTGTTCTTAAAATATTTTATTTTTTCCCTTGTTTCTTTCCATACTGGGCTATTTTCCCTATTGCAGCCCTAGGGCTTACAGCATCCTGCTTTTCCCAACTAGGGTTGTAGCTTAGCAAGTAATAATAATAATAATAATAATAATAATAATAATAATAATAATATTCTACCCCCAATCAGTCTTTACAATCTGTCTTACATTGGGAATAAAAACTTCATACACTTTCCCCTAGTATACAATAGTTGCCGCAAAGATTCCGGACGAAATAAGCCCCGCCCCCTGATGACGTCATAGCCAATCACGTAGTCTCCCCTGCAAAATTTAAAACTATACTAACTTATAATCACTTTAAAGGGATGTGTTGTGAACCGCTGCTTATGCGGGAGGCAACATGATGTCTTCGGAGGTGGGGGCCTTATTTTGCCCCGGAATTTCTGTGGCGGCTATAGTTAACTTCAAGCCCTTGTAATTCTTAAAGCATCCCTTAACCCCCCTTTACTTTTACGGGGTGGAATAATTATTCCTTTAGCCTATTCTATTGGTACCTTTCCCTCATCCGAATATACCTTACAAACCCTGGCCAACCAATAGATACCGCTATCACCACGAAGCCAGCTCATCACTCCCCACAATGCAATCGACTCCGGTTCTTTTCTAACTTCATCTTGATTACCATCTTTGTCATCAAGAGCACCCATAAAAGCCCCTTTCAAAGTTAAACTAAACCCTTTCAACTTTTCCCTCTTAATCTCTCTTCCCTATTTTACATTCACTAAAATGTTCTCTAGTCTAGGGTAGTGCCATAGCCTCTGTACCATGGTCTTCCACTATCTTGGGGTTAGAGTTCTCTTGCTTAAGGGGACACTCGGGGCACACAATACTTTCTTATTTCTCTTCCTCTTGTTTTGTTAAAGTGTTTATAGTTTATATAGGAGATATTTATTTTAATATTGCTGTTCTTAAAGTATTTAATTTTTCCTTGTTTCCTTTCCTCACTGGGCTATTTTCCCTGTTGGAGCCCCTGGGCTTATAGCATTCTGCTTTTCCAATTAGGATTGTAGCTTAGCAATTAAGAATGATAATAATAATAATAATAATAATAATAATAATAATAATAATAATACAGAGAAGCCCAATTGATCCCTGACTAGACGGCTTCCTTTCATTAGATTTGAATTAATTTCCGAACGAGGGGCGAAAACTCTGTGCGCAACCCGATGCTCACCCGGCGGGAAACAAAGCGGAAGGCGATGATGAACCTGAAGCGTCGATGATGAAAGGGGAGAGAGTAGGAAATGAGTGATTGGTTTCGTCTTCCAAATGAATTAGGAACTGCCAGGTAACGGAGGCGTCATTGGGCATACGTAGACAAGACGCAGGAGATGAAGAGGATGCGTCCTGATATGAGATGAATGAGATATATAAAAGGATATAACATGGCGAGGGAAATGTGCAGTCCAAACATGAACGATGCAATTGTGGCTTTTTTTTTTTTTTTTTTTGGCAAGTTTAATTTGCTGAGATTTTGTAAAGACCGATGGTGGATAACAATTGAAGATTTGGTTATTAATGATAAACAAGTTATGGTTAATTATTCTGATTGATGCTTGACGATTAAGTTATATTATAATGAATGAAAATACTTAATTTAAGTCTGAAAGTCTCTACAAATTTATGTGATTACAAATACCTGAAAGGTATACGATGATACATAAGTAGTCCTCGAAGCTAGTCTGGCGGAGAGAGAGAGAGAGAGAGAGAGAGAGGAGACGAGAGAGAGAGAGAGAGAGAATAAAATGAACTTGTTTTTTTATATAAAGAGAGAGGATTAAAAAGTATTTTTTCAGAGAGAGAGAGAGAGAGAGAGAGAGAGAGAGAGAGAGAAAGGAAAATAAAAATTATTTTTCCATAGAGAGAATTATTTTTTTTTCAGAGAGCGAGAGACGAGAGAGAGAGAGAGAGAGAGGAGAAAGGAAAATAAAATTATTTTTCCATAGAGAGAATTATTTTTTTTTCAGAGAGAGAGAGAGAGAGAGAGAGAGAGAGAGAGAGAGAGAGATAATTTTTTTTTAAAAACAAATAAATAACGTCCATAGTCACCTAATATTCGATTATTACCGAAGTAAATTAAATTATTCATGCAAATCAAACACA
Organism: Palaemon carinicauda; assembly: GCF_036898095.1. Classification (NCBI taxonomy): domain Eukaryota; kingdom Metazoa; phylum Arthropoda; class Malacostraca; order Decapoda; family Palaemonidae; genus Palaemon; species Palaemon carinicauda. The sequence continues at coordinate 199,854,328 of NC_090726.1, forward strand.
AGATTTCGACCGTTTCATCATTGTAAGTATTTCATTATTCAAAACATTTTACATCTATTTTGTTCCTGATCTTCATGTAGCATTTCCTCTTAAAATGTTTAAAAGGCCGCGTATGAATGGCAGAGAGGCAAGGTTTAAAGGTTTAAGGGTCGCTCATGAATGGCAGCGGCAAGGTTTTAAGGTTTAAAGGTCGCTCATGAATGGCAGAGGCAAGGTGTTTAAAGGTTTAAAGGTCACTCATGTATGGCAGAGGCAAGGTTTTAAGGTCGCTCATGAATAGCAGAGGCAAGGTTTAAAGGTCGCTCATGAATGGCAGAGGCAAGGTTTAAAGGTTTATAAAGGTCACTCATGAATGGCAGAGGCAAGGAACAGTGACATTGCCATAGCAAGCAGGACAATGCCCTAGAGACCCTGACCATATAGTATATTGATCAGCCGCCCAAGCCTCCTCTCCACCCCAAGCTAGGACCGGGGGAGGGGCCAGGCAGTGGCTGCTGATGACATCAGCAGATAGACCCTATAGGCTCCCCCAAACCCCCCCAACCTTAGCCTCACAAGGATGGTAAGGTTGCAGACACTAATGGCACTAACGAGTCTGATCGGGACTGGGACCCCCCGACTGGCGATCACCAGGCAGAGAGCGTTACCAATCAGGGCCCACAGTGACTTTGCCCTATCGAGCAGGACAATGTCCCCAGAGACTGGGAAATTTATCTTTTTCAAACAATTACACAGTCTAAATATAGTAGATATATCACATATTTTCAGGTGATACTATTACGAATTTAAGTATACTACTAGGTAGACGGTATATTTTTCCACGCTATAACAAAAAAAGATAATGGCCCCAAATCGAAATATTCTCTAGCATATCTATATGAAGAAACAAATCAGATATATATATATATGTACTGTATATACTGTATATATATATATATATATATACATACATACATAATATATTATATATATATATGTATATATATATGCGTATACATATATAATTATATAATATATATATATATATATACAGTATATATATACGAGTATATATATATATATATATGATAATTATATATGTATACGCACATATATATATATATATATACATATATATATATATATATATATATGATGATATATATATATATATACTATATATACTCGTATATATGCACACATATATATATACACACAGACTATTTCATGGCATGGCAATGTACAACAATATTTTTTTCTTTTATTAGTAAATATACATTTACAATTCTTACAATTTATAATATTATACATCATAATATATTTAGATAAAAGGATTTTTTTACTTAACATATACAGTATTTCGCAATTTCAACTTAATCTAAATAAGTTTTTAAAGGAAAAAATATATATTTACTCGTGAATACTTTTTTTTTAACCATCTGACCTTAATATACCAAATAGCTATTCCCTTTAATCCTAGTCTGCATAAACCACACTAAAATTTATTTATTCTCTCCTTGTCTCCATTAGGAAATGTTCAATAATGTTCACCGTAAATTTCTTCCCCCCCCCCCTCCCCCCCTCTTTGGCTTTTGTTCGACTTGAAGGCCGCTTCGGCTGTGTCCCACCCCAGTCTCTTTGAACAAAGTTTTAATTAGATGCGGAAAACGTAATGAGAAGTAGAACTCAGCTAGAAGCACCACACACACCCCTCACCTCTCTCTCTCTCTCTCTCTCTCTCTCTCTCTCTCTCTCAATATGAAATTGACTGTTTTCTTGAAATCTGACTCATTATATATAAACTTTTATGGATATTTTCCTCTCTCTCACTCTCTCTCTCTCTCTCTCTCTCTCTCTCAATATGAAATTAATATTATGTTTTCCTTAAAGTTTTTGAGTCCAGAAGAATTTATATCTGCCGCATTTATGTTTTTTCTTAATTCAGATATAGCAAACATACAGACTCTCTCTCTCTCTCTCTCTCTCTCTCTCTCTCTCTCTCTATCAATATGAAATTGATTATGTTTTACTTAAAGTTTTTCAGCCCAGAAGAATTGAAATCAGCCTTATTACACCTTTAACTTTTATAGATCTTCTCTAATCCGAATCTAGATGACATACGTCTCTCTCTCTCTCTCTCTCTGAGATAAATGGCCCATACTTTTGTAGGATTTAGAACTCATTAACACATTCTTGGTCACGAGAGAAAGGAGAAAATTAATAAAAAAAAAGAAAAAAAAGTGACGGGTACAATGAGATGAAATGATTAAAATAAGTTATCAAGTTACCAAATTATCAAGTTATCAAATTATCGAGTTATCAAGTTATCAAATTATCAAGTTATCTAGTTATCAAGTTATCTAGTTATCAAGTTATCAAATTATCAAGCTATCTAGTTATCAAATAATCAAGCTACAGTATCTAGTTATCAAATTATCAAGTTATCTAGTTATCAAATTATCAAGTTATCTAGTTATCAAGTTATCAAATTATCAAATTATCAAGTTATCTAGTTATCAAATTATCAAATTATCAAATTAATCAAGTTATTTATTTATCAAGTTAATCAAATCTATCAAGTTATCTAGTTATTAAGTTATCAAATTATCAAGTTATCTAGTTATTACGTTATCAAATTATCAAGTTATCTAGTTATCAAGTTATCTAGTTATCAAGTTATCAAATTATTAAGCTATATAGTTATCAAATTATCAAGCTACAGTATCTAGTTATCAAATGTATCAAATTATCACAATTATCAAGCTATCTAGTTATCAAATTATCAAGTTATCAAGTTATCAAATTATCAAATTATCAAATTAGTCAAATTATCAAGTTATCTAGTTATCAAGTTATCAAATTATCAAGTTATCTAGTTATTAAGTTTATCAAATTATCAAGTTATCTAGTTATTAAGTTATCAAATTATCAAGCTATCTAGTTATCAAGTTATCAAGTTATCAAGTTATCAAATTATCAAGTTATCAAATTATCAAGTTATCAAATTATCTAATAGGATGAATTAGTGATTAACCCTTTCCAGATAATTAATATCAGGATAATTAAATATTAAAGAGCAACAGGGAACTAAAGGTAAAGTGAATTGGTGAATTTTAGTGAAATAGAGTTATCGCGAAAATTATAAACCGCGAAATAATAAGAGATACTTGGTGGACGTCCATCGGACACTAGATGTTTGCACTGAGTAGGGGTTTTAAAAGTTTTGAATAGCATTGTGTATGAGACGAGAGAGAGAGAGAGACGAGAGGATGAGAGAGAGAGAGAGGAGAATTTTGTGTTCCATTTTTTAAATTCTAAACATCATTGAGAGAGAGAGAGAGAGAGAGAGAGAGAGAGAGAGAATGTTTCCATTTTGCACTTAATTGGAATTCTTAAAATTCTAAACCACCATTGAGAGAGAGAGAGAGAGAGAGAGAGAGAGAGAGAGAGTTGTCCCCATTTTGCAGTGAATGGAATTTACAAGTTGTAAACATCAGCATTGAGAGAGAGAGAGAGAGAGAGAGAGAGAGAGAGAGAGAAATGTACCCATGTTCTATTTGCTATTAGTAGCTCTTATTTCTTGTTAAAAGTCATTCATATATTACGAAGAAGCTTCACTCACATACAAGAACTTTACCATCCAAGGAATATATCGGATGTCAATAACATCTACGAAAAATCTACAAACCCTTCCAAACTTTAGCTGTAGTGTTCATGCTATGTCATCATTGTACCAGCAATGGAGCTTGCTTTTTACACTAAGTTTTCGTATCCACACGATTATTTTTCCCCTTTACGCTCTCGGCTTCTCAGAAGTTCTGAAGAAAAAATATAAGACGACATTGTATACATTCTGAAGTATCTAAAGTTATTGAAGAAAAATTTCGAGTCGTCATCAAACAGGAGACATGGAAGCTGTATTAAGCACAGACATTATTAACAAGTGGGCATAAGTGAGTTTTTTTTTATATTAATTAAATTTATTCAGTATTTTAATTAATATGTAGAGACTTTTCTTAACGACATTGTATACTCGCTGAATTATCTAAAGTTACTGTAGAAAAATTTTAAGTCTCATGAAAGAGGAGACATGGGAACTATATTAAGCACAGACATTATTAACAAGTGGGAATAAGTGTTTTTTTATTTTAATGAAATTTTTTAAGTATTTGAATTAATATCTAGAGGCTGTTCTTATCTGTGTTTGTAAATATGTTCTGATTTTTAATCAGACTTTTAAACCCACAACCAGTGTAATCTTATACTGTATTTTTTTCTTTTTTTTTGCTGTATTTTATATGTTGTATTTTATATCCTCTTTTATATTACCTAAATATGCCTTCTTAGATTTATTCCAGTATTATACAATCACCCAAGAAACATAAATCTGCGAGAAAGAATAAAAACGAAAGCAGCGAGTTTTGCCATCGCCTAAGTACTCTAAGAAAAGATTCATCTCTAAAAAGAGCGAGAGAAAAAAAGCAAATAAAAAGGCTATCTGGACAGCACCTAGTTTCCTACCACGAGAGAAAAAACAAAAGAGGGAGAACAGCCACTCCTCTGTGAAAAGCGACACTGTGTAGCGAGCCCTAGCCCTCTCCCGTCCCCCTGGCGGCAAAGCGTGATAATTGTTGGCAGTAGGTGTACAGTTACTGAGGGAAGAAAATCAACAAGCCGGAGGAGGGTAGAAAAAAAGTGGAGGAAAAATATGAGGTACTTGCATTTCTCTCTCTTTTTTTATAGTAAGCTGAGCAAAGGCGAGCATTTAGTCTTTGTAATGGGAGCATTGAGGGAACATTTGGGACTCCATTCAATGGGGTCTTTTAAACTCCGTTCGGATTTTAATGAGGCCGGTGGAGAAATGATGTGAACCGCTGTGGAAAAAAATATGTACTAAGCGATGAATGGGATTACGTAGTCATAAATACGTAGACGCCGAAATAGGTAAATGATGGCAAGGAATAGGCGTTAAAGGAGGAATAATTAATAATGCACGAAAGAAACAAGAAAACCGGATTACTTTAGTACTAATTGGTATAGACTCCCTTTCTGTTCTCAAGTTACCTGGGGTTGGTAGACCCTTTATAAGGTATACGCACATCAGAAAAAGACCAGATAGGCTTACCAAAATGCTTAGGCCTACTGACAGTGTTGAAGAATATATATTTATACGTATATCCTTTAAAGGGAAATACCCTTCAGATATTTCTCAAAGGAGTTTTCTCGGTGGCAAATACAAACAATTACGATAAATAAAAGAATATATATATATATATATATATATATATATATATATATATATATATATATATATATATATATATATATATATATATTTCCATGGGGACTCACGCGAAATAATGTCTATAGGTGGTTATTTTCTTATTTATTTGTTGACGGAAATTAATTATTTTCTTATTTATTTGTTTACGGAAATCAATTATTCTCTTATTTATTTGTTTACGGGAATCAATTATTTCCTTATCTTTATTTACGGAAATCAATTATTTTCTTATTTATTTGTTTACGGAAATCTGTTATTTTCTTATATTCATTTACGTAAATCAATTATTTTCTTATATTTATTTACGGAAACCAATTATTTTCTTATTTATTTGTTTACGGAAACCAATTATTTTCTTTTTTATTTGTTTACGGAAATCAATTATTTTCTTATTTATTTGTTTACGGAAACCAATTATTTTCTTATTTATTTGTTTACAGAAATCAACCATTTCTTATATTAATGGAAATAAATTTTCTTATTCATTTGTTAACGGAAATTAGTTATTTTCTTATTTATTTGTTTACGGAAATCGATGGTTTTCTTATTTATTTGTTTACGGAAATCAATTATTTTCTTCCTTATATGTTAATGGAAATCAATTTGATTTCAGGCACCAAACTACATATTGATCTAAAAAGCTGATTTCTATATCGTAAAATATCTTGGACACTCCCCATTTATTCTTTATACCATAGTCAATTCTTTTTAGCGAGGCAGATTTGCACCGACTCGAAGGGGTGCCCTTTTAGCTCGGAAAGGTTTCCTGATCGCTGATTGGTTAGACAAGATAATTCTAACCAATCAGATAGCAGGGATTTTTTTTCTGGGCTAAAAGGGCACCGCTGCGTGTCAGTGCAAATGCGCCTCATTAAAAAAAATATGCGTATAGTGTTCGCGCTCAGGGAGAAATGATAGCTACAAATTTAGATAGATATGCTCACACACACGCATCCCCCCTCTCACCAAAGTATGACCACTCCCTCTCTCTGCCTGAGTTACGGTATATATATATATATATATATATATATATATATATATATATATATATATATATATATAGAGAGAGAGAGAGAGAGAGAGAGAGAGAGAGAGAGAGAGAGAGAGAGAGAGAGAGAGAGCTGGACACTTGCTCTTTATTGTGTAGGAGAGATGAGCTGTTATTATTATTATTATTGTTATTATTATTATTATTATTATTATTATTATTATTATTATTTGCTAAGCTGCAATCCTAGTTGGAAAAGAAAGATGCTAATAAGCCCAAGGGCTCCAAAAGGGAAAATAGCCCAGTGAGGAAAGGAAATAGGGGAATAATTAAACTATATGAGAAGTATTGAACAATTAAAATAAAGTTTTATAAGAAAAGTAACATCAAAGTAAATCCTTCATATATATATATAAACTATAAAAACTTAAAAAAAACAAGATATAAAGAAATAAGATAAAATAGTGTGCCTGAGTGTACCCTCAAGCAAAAGAACTCTGACCCAAGACATCGGAAGACCATGGTAGAGAGGCTATGGCACTACCCAAGATTAGATAACAATGTTTTGATTTTGGAGAGTCCTTCTCGAAGAGTTGCTTACCAGAGCTAAAAAGTCTCTTCTACCCTTACCAAGAGTAAGGTAGCCACTGAACAATTACAGTGCAGTAGTGAACCCTTTGAGTGAAGAAGAGTTGTTTTAGTAATCTCAGTGTTTTTAGGACTAAGGATAATATGTAATGAATATGCCAGACTATTCGTTGCATGTGTAGGCATAGGGAAAATGAACCGTAACCAGAGAGAAGGCTTCAATGTAGTACTGTCTTGCCAGTCAAAGGATCCCATAACTCTCTAGCAGTAGTATCTCAACGGGTGGCTGGTGCCCTGGCCAACCTACTACCTGGACTCATCTTTCTTTCTTTATTCTGTATTTTGTTACTACAGTATAAAGAAAGACAGAAAAATATCTTAAGGAAAGATATTAAAAACCTCAGCACGTGTACCAAACACTGACCTGCAGACTGTCTTAGTCCCATTTTTGTATTTCCTTATACAGTATTGTATTACCACAATATAAAGAAAGAAAAAAAAACATCGTAAAAAGAGAAAGAAAGAAAAAACACCTTAAAAAAGAAAGAAAAATTCTTAGCCCGTGTACCTAACCCTTACCTGCAGACCGTATTAACCCCATTTTTTTTTATTTCCTTATACAGTATTGTATTACTACAGTATAAATAAAAAACATCGCAAAAGAAAAAGAAATAAAAAAAATATCTTGAAACATCGTAAAGAGAGAACGAAAGAAAAAAAACTTAAAAAAAAAGAATAGAAAAAATATCACGTGTACCAAATCCTGTCCTGCAGACCATTTTGGACCCATACATCCTTCGCATCATTCCTTTTCCATCCACTTCTTTGTCCTATTTTTCCTTTCCATTGAGAAATGCCCCCAAGGTGTCCCGCAGAGCGACTGATGTCTAACCGAGTGAGATCCACTTATGCCCAGCATAATGCTCTTATTGTCACGGCCTTACAATACTGAGCAGTGAGAAGAATGCCATCTCCTGGGCTTCCACCAGTCAGTCTCAGAGAGAGAGAGAGAGAGAGAGAGAGATAAGTGACGCTCACTAGATTGTAAAGGAGAGAGAGAGAGAGAGAGAGAGATAAGTGACGCTCACTAGATTGTAAAGGAGAGAGAGAGAGAGAGAGAGAGCGAGAGAGAGAGAGAGAGAGAGAGATAAGTGACGCTCACTAGATTGTAAAGGAGAGAGAGAGAGAGAGAGAGAGAGAGATAAGTGACGCTCACTAGATTGTAAAGGAGAGAGAGAGAGAGAGAGAGAGAGAGAGAGAGGAGAGAGAGAGAGATAAGTGACGCTCACTAGATTGTAAAGGAGAGAGAGAGAGAGAGAGAGAGAGAGAGAGAGAGAGAGAGAGAGAGAGACGCTCACTAGATTATAAAGGAGAGAGAGGGAGAGAGAGAGAGAGAGAGAGATAAGTGACGCTCACTAGATTGTAAAGGAGAGTGAGAGAGAGAGAGAGAGAGAGACGCTCACTAGATTATAAAGGAGAGAGAGGGAGAGAGAGAGAGAGAGAGAGAGAGAGAGAGATAAATAAGTGACGCTCACTAAATTATAGGAGAGAGAGAGAGAGAGAGAGAGAGAGAGAGACGCTCACTAGATTGTAAAGGCGAGAGAGGGAGAGAGAGAGAGATGAATAAGTGACGCTCACTAGATTATAGGAAAGGGAGAGAGAGAGAGAGAGAGAGAGAGAGAGAGAGAGAGAGATGTGACGCTCACTAGATTTTGCAAGGAGAGAGAGAGAGAGAGAGAGAGAGAGAGATGTGACGCCCAATAGAATTTGCAAGGAGAGAGAGAGAGAGAGAGAGAGAGAGAGAGAGAGAGAGAGAGAGAGAGAGATAAATAAGTGACGCTCAGTAGATTGTAGATGAAGAAGAAGAAGAAGAAGAGAGAGAGAGAGAGAGAGAGAGAGAGAGAGAGAGAGAGAGAGAGATATGAGACGTTCACTAGATTGTAGAAGAAGAAGAAGAAGAAGAAGAGAGAGAGAGAGAGAGAGAGAGAGAGAGAGAGAGAGAGAGAGAGAGAGAGTCAGTCTAGGAACTGAGATACGATTTAATTCGCCTTTAACAAAAGAATGTTATCCTGGAAGGAAAATTATATTATACGACGAGTTTCTCTTCAATGAAGTTACAATCGAGTGAGTGTCAACCTTTTTCTTATTTGTTTCTCTCTCTCTCTCTCTCTCTCTCTCTCTCTCTCTCTCCTTCTACAAGCTACTGAGCGTCTCTCTCTCTCTCTCTCTCTCTCTACTTCTACAAGCTACTGAGCGTCTCTCTCTCTCTCTCTCTACTTCTACAAGCTACTGAGTCTCTCTCTCTCTCTCTCTCTCCTTTTTATTCTTCTACAATCTAGTGAGCGTCTCTCTCTCTCTCTCTCTCTCTCTTTCTTCTACAATCTAGTGAGCGTCTCTCTCTCTCTCTCCTTACATAACCTAGTGAGCGCCACCCATCTCTCTCTCTCTCTCTCTCTCTCCTCTCTCTCTCTCTCTCTACACTGGTTCTGCTCCTGTTCTGATATGCTGTCTAAACTGATTGGAAAAGATTGTTTCACCAAAGTTACTCGTAAGACTCTCGTTATTAGTTATTTTCTTTTGCACACTATAGATTATTTTTTTTATATGAACGTATCTTCAACTCATAAATAATAATATTTTCAAGAGTGATGGGTATTTCTTAATTTTTGGGTAAATTTTATTATCCTCCCAACACTTTTTTCTTCAAGTCTAGTCTTTACAAAAGCAATGCAGTTAATTCTAATAGCCAGGCCTTCTCCATCACGAGGCTCAATAGTACACAGTCTTCTATAATTTTTATTCCAGCTGTGACCAAGTTTCGGAATGATCTTCCTAATCGGGTAGTTGAATCAGTAGAACTTCAAACTTGCAGCAAATATTGTTATGTTGAACAGGCTGACATGATTCTTTTAATAGTTAAATATGAATTATCTGTTGAATATTGTTAATGTTTTTTTTAAATATTCTATTTGAATTTTTCATTACTTATATCGTTTATTTCTTTCCTTATTTCCCTTCCTCACTGGGCTAGTTTTCCTTGTTGGAGCCTTTGCGCTTATAGCATCTTTGTTTTGTAACTAGGGTTGTAGCTTGGCTAGTAAAAATATGCTTTTAGAACCAATTGGTATCAGGATCTATAAGAAAACACTAAAATGACGAAGGAACCAAGAAATATTAAAAATTTTGGGAAACTTTATCACCCTCTATGAAGGCTCCGAAATAGGTCAAATTTGACAATAAAATCTACTTCAGGAAGATAACTAAATTATGAAGTTTGTCAAGTCGTATAAAGGTTCTTTTTCTGGGCACCAGCCGCCCTTTGAGATACTACCGCTAAAGAATTATGGGGTCCTTTGACTGGCCAGACAGTACTACATAGGACCCTTCTCTCGGGTTACGATTCTTTCCCTTTGCCCACACAGACACCGAATAGTCTGGCCTATCTTTTACAGATTCTCCTCTGTCCTCATACACCTGACAACACTGTGATTCTTCTTCACCCAAGGGGTTAACTACTGCACTCCAAAATCAAACCATTGTTCTCTATTCTTGGGTAGTGCCATAGCCTCTGTACCATGGTCTTACACTGCCTTGGGTTGGAGTTATCTTGCTTGAGGGTACACTCTGGCACACTTTTCTATCTAGTTTCTCTTCCTCTTGTTCTGTTAAAAGTTTTCAGTTTAAATAGTAAATATTTATTTTAATATTGTTACTATTCCTAAAATATTTTATTTTTCCTTATTTCCTTTCCTTCCTGGGCTATTTTCCCTGTTGGGGCCCCTGGGCTTATAGCATCCTGCTTTTCCAAGTAGGGTTGTAGCTTAGCATATAATAATAATAATAATAATGCAACCTACCGATTTGAAAAGAATAACCATAGTCTGTAATATGTTGAGGATATTGATAAAACATCTATTTCAGGTAACACGATTTTTTTTCGATGTAATTTACGCACTGAGACTACTCAATCATAAATTAAGGGGGACCAGGACAAATTTGATTTTTCTCTTTGGAAAGAAGGTAATGTAGAAAAAGTTACAATGAGTACACAGTAATGAATTGATTCAGTGATCCCCACCATCATATCCTATGAACTATATGAAATTTAACAAGTTTCATGAATAGTTCTGCACTCATCGTTAGTAGCCTAGACACGATTATAGGCTTTCACAATGCCTATATGTGGAAATGCAAATTGGAGTGACAACACAGTACAGAAGATGATCCAGCAGTGAGGGCATAGAATTCACATCTTAACACAAATCTATCAATAAATGGAATCTTACATAGCATTGGTAACAGCTGTTTTAAGTCGATTGTTCTTAGATAATTGGCTGAAGTGGTAGTTAGTCGGAAACTATGTATCTACAGTGGCCAAAACACGAGGATAACACCTAGATATTAAATCCTTCCAAATATTAGTTTATTTTTGCCTATATTTCATTTTAGTAAATCAATCTTTCTATAGAATAATTGGTGTTGCTTTGGTATGCGATCTCAAAGTCTTGTTTTTGCTTGGGTATGCGATCTCAAAGTCTTGTTTTTGCTTTGGTATGCGATCTCAAAGTCTTGTTTTTGCTTTGGTATGCGATCTCAGTCTTGTTTTTGCTTGGGTATGCGATCTCAAAGTCTTGTTTTTGCTTGGGTATGCGATCTCAAAGTCTTGTTTTTGCTTGGGTATGCGATCTCAAAGTCTTGTTTTTGCTTGGGTATGCGATCTCAAAGTCTTGTTTTTGCTTGGGTATGCGATCTCAAAGTCTTGTTTTTGCTTGGGTATGCGATCTCAAAGTCTTGTTTTTGCTTGGGTATGCGATCTCAAAGTCGTGCTTTTGCTTGGGTATGCGATTTCACCTGATAGTAGCGATCTCACTTCACTTCACGGCAAAGCAAGAACCATTTGAGTTAAAGAAAAATATATACCGGGAATAATTATCTAAGAAATAATAATCAATCATTGATGTTAGCGTGCGCAGCTCAACATTACCGCTTGTCAGAAAGGCTTAAAGGCCGCTCATGAATGGCAGAGGCAAGGGACAGTGACATTGCCCTATCAAGCAGGACAATGCCCTAGAGACCGGCTATATCACATATGATCAGCGCCCAAGCCCCCTCTCCACCGAAGCTAGGACTAGGGATGACCTGGCAATGGCTGGTGATGACTCAGCAGATAGACCTATAGGCTTCCCCAAACCCCCCATCCTTAGCTCACAGGGATGGTGAGGTTGCAATGACCTGGGGAACTTAACAAGTCTGAGCATGACTCGAAGCCCAGTCTGGCCAGGGTTAAAAGAATACTTTTAACCCTGAGTCTGGCAATCACCAGGCGAAGACACTTCCACCAGGCGAGCGAAGCGAACGCACGGCGAAGCAAGAACCATTAGGTCACGCCATAAATGAGATCGCATACCAAAACAGCACCGAACAATTGTTCGTTCACCTTTGCGAACAGCTCGTCGAGCCTGGTTCGACAACCCTGTGTTTGAAATGATGTTCGAGCGTGGTAAACGGGCTATTTGGTTGTCGAGCGAGCTCGTCGAACGGCTCGATGAAAGTCAGGCTCATCTTGACTTTTGTGGGCGGAGCTACATTGTTTGACGAACGGTGTGAACGGGTGTCGAGCATCGAACCTCAGTTGTTATTTAAACCTGCTAGAGGAAACATCATCAAAGAAATGAATAATGGCTGCCATTAATGAAAGCAAGAATGAGAAGGAAGTCGTACTTGATTTCATACATGCATATCGGGCTCATCCAGCTTTATGGAAAGTTAAATCAAAAGACTATTCCAATAAAGTAGCCAGAAACAAAGGAATAGAGGCTCTGCATGAAATATTGAAAGAACTAATTTTAAAGCCTTAATTTTAAAGCAACAAGCAAGTTGGTGTGTGAAAATTTCTCTCTTTTTAGTAGCCAATCCTTCGTCCACTTTGATCTTTTTTTTTTTCCTTCTTAGTGCCACTGCTAAAGCAATGGCTGTCAAATCGTCCTGGTCGAGAGACATGTTGACGTTGTTTTAGCACGAGGCACACTGAGGTTCGATGTACTGTCTGAAAGCTCTTCGAGCCGTTCTACAAGTAGGTTCGACAACCGGGCTCGGCGAGCGGTTCGGCCGTGTAATGAAGACGACAGTGATGTCACGGCATTTGTAGTCTCAGAGTGGTAATGGCAGGGTAACTTAAGCATAGCTTGTTATTTAGTGATTGCTTGGTCCCCTACCCTCAAGCTACTAGCGTTGCTGTAAGAGTTAGACATGCTGTTGGTCTATATAGACTATTCGAAATTAGTGTGAATCATGCAATAGGAGGAACTTTTTGTTATGTTGCACCGAGACTCTTCAACGACCTTCCACTTGATGTCAAGAATAGCAAAAATGTGGCAGTTTTCAAGAAAAACCTGAAGACTTACCTCTTTGGAAAGTGTTATAATAGTGATCTGAAAACTATTAAGCCTGAATACGAATGCTAGCGAATAACTGAAAAGATACAAAGCAAAATATTAACTGGAAAGAAATTATTTTCACACACCAAGGCCCGCCTGAACAGACTCTTAGTGTCTGATGGAGGGCGAGAAATAAACCCCTAAAAGTAAAGTAAAGTAGGTACAGGGTCTGTGGACGCAGTGATAGAAACAGTGCTTAAAAACGAGTAGAGGGAAACGTGTTACATTTATTGAATTGAGTAAAGTAATACATAACTCAAACTGATATCGGTTGAAAAGCTGTGTAGAGAGAGTTTGCTCATTTCTGAAGAATAGAGTCACACCTGGAAACAGCCGTTGATGTCCCATATTCGTGGTGAGTGTTAAAACTATTATTATTATTATACCAATTGACTGGTAAGCTTTTTTATCATGTGGTATGTTAGTATTTTGTCAATATCATTATTCTGTTTGTATACTGATTTTATTAGCGTATAAAAGCTTCTAGAATAAAAACAAAGTTTATAAGTAAAGCTTAGGGATCATCTTTAAGTCGATTTCACACATTTTCATATCAAGGAAAACGATTTACTTTAAAAGAATACTTAATTCAAACAACATTGAGTTATGGGGCATTCGCTTTCGAGTAGGATAATGTTGGATAAAACTTCTGAAATACAAAATATACAGATAATGAAGATAACAATTGTCAGTTTTATCAAATAAAATTTTTATCAGAAACAATACTGAACTAGAGGGCCACTCAGTAGAGCGCAGACCTCCGCCAGGGCAGATTATTTTTCGACGTTTTGCTTGACCTTGACCTTTCACCTTAACATGTATATATTGGCATGAATTTTCACGCACTCTAATATATACCAAGTTTGATGTCTCTGTGACAACGATGTCCAAACTTACGGCTGATTACGTGAATTGGACAGTTTGCTTGACCGTGACCTTAACCTTTGACCTTGACCTATCAAAATTTGGTCATTTCCAGCTTTTTACATAACAGTTAATCCGTGCGAGTTTCATTACTGTACGAGGCTCAAACCTATGGCTGATTGCGTGAATTGGACATTTTGCTTGACCTTTGACCTTGACCTTTGACCTTGACCTATCAAAATTTAGTCATCACCAGCTTTTTACATAGGAGTTAATCCGTGCGAGTTTCATTACTCTAAGATTAAAATCGTGGCCAGGAAGCTGTTCACAAACACACACACACACACACACACACACAAACAGGGGCGAAAACATAACCTACTATCAACTTCCTTGGCGGAGGTAACGATACAGAAAGCTAGGAAAATGGTCAGTAATCATTTGCAGAATAGTTAATGTGGGAAAAGGAAATTGATCTTGCACAAAGAAGGAATATTAAAATGCACTCGCTTGTACAATTGCTCATGTATTATGTATGAATATATACGTACACGCGTATGTATTTACATATGTGAATATGCATATATGTATGTATATATGTAAATAAAGAATGAATTGATTGAGGACTGGAAATACTGGCAAGTTGCTATACGTTATTACGCTGACAAATGATTACTGTAGCTTTTAAAGAAGTAAATACAGAGGAATATATATATATATATATATATATATATATATATATATATATGTGTGTGTGTATACATATACGTATACATATGTATACATATACGTATATATATGTATATACTACAGTATATATATATATATATATATATATAT
>NC_090726.1:199871807-199886807 GCF_036898095.1 Palaemon carinicauda
TAAGAGGTATATTTTGGATCCAGCTTTTTTTTTCGTATCATGGTTTTCTGTTTTAGAGAATGCCTGAAAGTATTATTTTTTTTATTGCTCCTAAACGTGAAAATATTTTCTTACATATGTTCTTTAAATAAATCCAGGTTAAGTTCAAGATATATTTTAGATCCATTTTTTTGTATCATGATTTTCGGTTTTAGAGAACGCCTCCAAATATTTATTTTTGTTCCTATAGCCTCTAAACGTGAACATATTTTCTTACAGATTTTATTTAAATAAATACGGATTAAATTAAGGATATATTCTGGACCCAGTTTTTTTTTTTCTATCATAATTTTTGTTTTTAGAGAACTCCTTCAATTGTAATTGTTATTATAGCTCCTAAACGTGAGAATATTTTGTTATAAATTTTCTTAAAATAAGTCCAGCTTAAGGATATATTTTGGATCCATTTTTTTTTTATATCATGATTTTCGGTTTTAGGGAATTTTATCATATATAATTTGTTTTTATTCCCATATCTCCAAAAAGGTGAGAATATTTTGTTACATATTTTCTTTAGATAAATCCAACTTAAGGATATATTTTGGATCCAGCTTTTTCCAGACCCTGCTGGATATATTTTGGACCCAGCTTTTTCCAGACCCTACTGGATATATTTTGGACCCAGCTTTTTCTAGACCCTGCTGGATATATTTTGGACCCAGCTTTTTCCAGACCCTGCTGGATAAATTTGGACCCAGCTTTTTCCAGACCCTGCTGGATATATTTTGGACCCAGCTTTTTCCAGACCCTGCTGGATATATTTTGGACCCAGCTTTTTCCAGACCCTGCTGGATATATTTTGGACCCAGCTTTTTCCAGACCCTGCTGGATATATTTTGGACCCAGCTTTTTCCAGACCCTGGTGGATATATTTTGGACCCAGCTTTTTCCAGACCCTGCTGGATATATTTTGGACCCAGCTTTTTCCAGACCCTGCTGGATATATTTTGGACCCAGCTTTTTCCAGACCCTGCTGGATATATTTTGGACCCAGCTTTTTCCAGACCCTGCTGGATATATTTTGAACCCAGCTTTTTCTAGACCCTGCTGGATATATTTTAGACCCAGCTTTTTCCAGACCCTGCTGGATATATTTTAGACCCAGCTTTTTCCAGACCCTGCTGGATATATTTTGGACCCAGCTTTTTCCAGACCCTACTGGGTATATTTTGGACCCAACTTTTTCCAGACCCTGCTGGATATATTTTGGACCCAGCTTTTGCCGGACCCTGCTGGATATATTTTAGACCCAGCTTTTTCCAGACCCTGCTGGATATATTTTGGACCCAGCTTTTTCCAGACCCTGCTGGATATATTTTGGACCCAGCTTTTTCCAGACCCTGCTGGATATATTTTGGACCCAGCTTTTTACAGACCCTGCTGGATATATTTTGGACCCAGCTTTTTCCAGACCCTGCTGGATATATTTTGGACCCAGCTTTTTCCAGACCCTGCTGGATATATTTTGGACCCAGCTTTTTCCAGACCCTGCTGGATATATTTTAGACCCAGCTTTTTCCAGACCCTGCTGGATATATTTTGGACCCAGCTTTTTCCAGACCCTGCTGGATATATTTTGGACCCAGCTTTTTCCAGACCCTGCTGGATATATTTTAGACCCAGCTTTTTACAGACCCTGCTGGATATATTTTGGACCCAGCTTTTTCCAGACCCTGCTGGATATATTTTAGACCCAGCTTTTTACAGACCCTGCTGGATATATTTTGGACCCAGCTTTTTCCAGACCCTGCTGGATATATTTTGGACCCAGCTTTTTCCAGACCCTGCTGGATATATTTTGGACCCAGCTTTTTCCAGACCCTGCTGGATATATTTTGGACCCAGCTTTTTCCAGACCCTGCTGGATATATTTTGGACCCAGCTTTTTCCAGACCCTGCTGGATATATTTTGGACCCAGCTTTTTCCAGACCCTGCTGGATATATTTTGGACCCAGCTTTTTCCAGACCCTGCTGGATATATTTTGGACCCAGCTTTTTCCAGACCCTGCTGGATATATTTTGGACCCAGCTTTTTCCAGACCCTGCTGGATATATTTTGGACCCAGCTTTTTCCAGACCCTGCTGGATATATTTTGGACCCAGCTTTTTCCAGACCCTGCTGGATATATTTTAGACCCAGCTTTTTCCAGACCCTGCTGGATATATTTTAGACCCAGCTTTTTCCAGACCCTGCTGGATATATTTTAGACCCAGCTTTTTCCAGACCCTGCTGGATAAATTTGGACCCAGCTTTTTCCAGACCCTGCTGGATATATTTTAGACCCAGCTTTTTCCAGACCCTGCTGGATATATTTTAGACCCAGCTTTTTCCAGACCCTGCTGGATATATTTTAGACCCAGCTTTTTCCAGACCCTGCTGGATATATTTTGGACCCAGCTTTTTCCAGACCCTGCTGGATATATTTTAGACCCAGCTTTTTCCAGACCCTGCTGGATATATTTTAGACCCAGCTTTTTCCAGACCCTGCTGGATATATTTTGGACCCAGCTTTTTCCAGACCCTGCTGGATATATTTTAGACCCAGCTTTTTCCAGACCCTGCTGGATATATTTTGGACCCAGCTTTTTCCAGACCCTGCTGGATATATTTTGAACCCAGCTTTTTCCAGACCCTGCTGGATATATTTTGGACCCAGCTTTTTCCAGACCCTGCTGGATATATTTTGGACCCAGCTTTTTCCAGACCCTGCTGGATATATTTTGAACCCAGCTTTTTCCAGACCCTGCTGGATATATTTTAGACCCAGCTTTTTCCAGACCCTGCTGGATATATTTTGGACCCAGCTTTTTCCAGACCCTGCTGGATATATTTTGAACCCAGCTTTTTCCAGACCCTGCTGGATAAATTTGGACCTAGCTTTTTCCAGACCCTGCTGGATATATTTTGGACCCAGCTTTTTCCAGACCCTGCTGGATATATTTTGGACCCAGATTTTTCCAGACCCTGCTGGATATATTTTAGACCCAGCTTTTTCCAGACCCTGCTGGATATATTTTGGACCCAGCTTTTGCCGGACCCTGCTGGATATATTTTGGACCCAGCTTTTTCCAGACCCTGCTGGAGCTTTTTCCAGACCCTGCTGGATATATTTTGGACCCAGCTTTTTCCAGACCCTACTGGGTATATTTTGGACCCAACTTTTTCCAGATCCTGCTGGATATATTTTGGACCCAGCTTTTTCCAGACCCTGCTGGATATATTTTGGACCCAGCTTTTTCCAGACCCTGCTGGATATATTTTGGACCCAGCTTTTTCCAGACCCTGCTGGATATATTTTGGACCCAGCTTTTTCCAGACCCTGCTGGATATATTTTGGACCCAGCTTTTTCCAGACCCTACTGGGTATATTTTGGACCCAACTTTTTCCAGACCCTGCTGGATATATTTTGGACCCAGCTTTTTCCAGACCCTGCTGGATATATTTTGGACCCAACTTTTTCCAGACCCTGCTGGATATATTTTGGACCCAGCTTTTTCCAGACCCTGCTGGATATATTTTGGACCCAGCTTTTTCCAGACCCTGCTGGATATATTTTGGACCCAGCTTTTTCCAGACCCTACTGGGTATATTTTGGACCCAACTTTTTCCAGACCCTGCTGGATATATTTTGGACCTAGCTTTTTCCAGACCCTGGTGGATATATTTTGGACCCAGCTTTTTCCAGACCCTGCTGGATATATTTTGGACCCAGCTTTTACAGACCCTGCTGGATATATTTTGGACCCAGCTTTTTCTAGACCCTGCTGGATATATTTTGGACCCAGCTTTTTCCAGACCCTGCTGGATATATTTTGGACCCAGCTTTTTCCAGACCCTGCTGGATATATTTTGGACCCAGCTTTTTCCAGACCCTGCTGGATATATTTTAGACCCAGCTTTTTCCAGACCCTGCTGGATATATTTTGGACCCAGCTTTTACAGACCCTGCTGGATATATTTTGGACCCAGCTTTTTCTAGACCCTGCTGGATATATTTTGGACCCAGCTTTTTCCAGACCCTGCTGGATATATTTTGGACCCAGCTTTTTCCAGACCCTGCTGGATATATTTTGGACCCAGCTTTTTCCAGACCCTGCTGGATATATTTTGGACCCAGCTTTTTCCAGACCCTGCTGGATATATTTTGGACCCAGCTTTTTCTAGACCCTGCTGGATATATTTTGGACCCAGCTTTTTCCAGACCCTGCTGGATATATTTTGGACCCAGCTTTTTCCAGACCCTGCTGGATATATTTTGGACCCAGCTTTTTCCAGACCCTGCTGGATATATTTTGGACCCAGCTTTTTCCAGACCCTGCTGGATATATTTTGGACCCAGCTTTTTCCAGACCCTGCTGGATATATTTTGGACCCAGCTTTTTCCAGACCCTGGTGGATATATTTTGGACCCAGCTTTTTCCAGACCCTGCTGGATATATTTTGGACCCAGCTTTTTCCAGACCCTGCTGGATATATTTTGGACCCAGCTTTTACAGACCCTGCTTTACGTGCTAGAGTATTTAAGACCAAAACGTAACCTAAAAATGAAAAGACACTTTCGATATAACTTTCTAGCAAAAGCATTTGAGCTTATAATCTCAGGGTGGCGATTGGCTGGAAACTTACAGCCCAAAGTAGTGCAAAAAAAACTTAAATGATTAAGTCTCTCTCTTACCTAAGTCTGTGGGAAGCAACTGTCCACTAAGTAAGGTTCATTCCCCAGTTTAAGTTTATAAAGTTAATTTCTTTTGGTAAAATATTTCCCTGAACATCGCTAAGGCGATTTCCTGTTTGATAGTTATCTGTTACAGCCAAGATAGTAATTTTTTCCTGCTTTTTTTTTTCCATGTTGGAGTCCTTGGGCTTATAGCATCTTGCTTTTCGAACTAGGGTTATTATATAGCCTAGCATGTGATAATAATAATAATAATAATAATGATAATAATAATAATGATGATGATGATAATAATAATAATAATAATAATAATAATAATAGTTATTATTCTTATTATTCTTCTTATTATTATTATTCTTATTATTCTTATCATTATATTAATAATAATAATAATAATAATAATAATAATAATAATAATAATAATAATAATAATAATAATAATAGTTATTATTCTTATTATTCTTCTTATTATTATTATTCTTATTATTCTTATCATTATATTAATAATAATAATAATAATAATAATAATAATAATAATAATAATAACAATAATAATAACAGCAACTAATAATCATTATTAGTTGCTGTTGTTGTTGTTGAATAATAATAAATAATAATAATAATAATAATAATAATAATAATAATAATAATAATACCCTTCTCCAAAATGAAAGCACTAAATAAAGCATAAAAAAATTACTGCGAAAATATAGATTCTAATTTTATTAATATGGTCATAACGAATGTCTTCTTAGAAACATCTAAATCACCAGTCAGTGAGGAAAATTTCAAGATCGTTTTCGTAAAAGCAAATTTGTACAGTCTGTCAAGCATTTCTTGTTTACTTGTTACTTGTTTTGGGTTTAAATCCAACCCTCCACTGAAGTCGAGTGAACTACTTCTCGGGCGGGTCCATATCAATCATCTAACGAAACCTTTTTCATTATAACTTATACAATTCTTTGATTGTAGCATCTTCCAAATCATACGATCTTGTGAAAAGTAATGTCTTTAGTTCCTTCTTAAATTCAATTGCTCCCTTTAGGTCCTTCATTTCAGTTGGCAGTTTATTATAATGTCTAGGCGCACAGTAGCTAAAAGCCCTTTCACCAAAGTTACTATTTCGCAACACAGTAGTTTATTTCCGCCTGGATCTGTCAGTTGACGAAATTGTTAATAAACCCAGGGGAAAGTAATGAACAACGCAAGTGCCTGTCATTCCACTGTGACAAGTCATCTGGTCATTCCACTGTGACAAGTCATCTGGTCATTCCACTGTGACAAGTCATCAAGAACGACTGCACCGGGACGCGGTGTGATTGCTTGAAATTGCTTGAATTGTTTTTCTCCGTTTATTGCAGTTGAGTGACCCGTCAATGTCTATCACATGTCAAGCTAGGAAAGCACTCTGAGAATGCAGACCTCCGTCACGGCAGCTTATATCTCGAAACCAGCTTGCCATTCCCAGAATAAATTTAGACCGTATTATCATCATTACAATTATTTGCTAAGTTATAACGCTATATTGGAAAAGAAGAATGCTATAAGCCCTGAGGCTCCGGTAGGGAAAATAGCCCAGTGAGGAAAGGGAATGAACAATTCAGGCAATAAAAAGTAATGAATAACAATATAAAATATCTTAAGATCAGTAACAACGATAAAATAGATCTGTAATATATAAACAATTGAGAGAATAGTGTGCCTGAGTGTACCCTCAAGCAAGAGAACTCGAATTCAAGACAGTATTCGTATTTGAAGTCTGTGTGACGACCATGTGCGAACTTGGGGTTAAGGTTAGGGTTAATTCGGTCGACCTTTTGCTCGACCTTGACCTTAACCTTTGACCTAGGACTTTCAAAATGGAATCACTTCCACGTCTCAACATAACAATTAATCCCTGAAAGTTTCACTCCTCTATGAGTAAAATTGTGGCCAGGAAGTTGTTCACAAACAAACAAACAAACAGGGGTGAAAACATAACCTCCCCCTAACTTCGTGGCCGGATGTGATATTTGACATGTTGGGAATGGCTTTGGTCTCTATATACTAGTTATTTCACACAATTAGTTAACGTTACATTAGTGTTTGTTATGGTTATTGGTAACGTCTCTGCCTGGTGATAGCCAGACCTGTGTTAGAATCCCGCTCAATCCCAATAGTTTCTTGTAGTGTCTACAACCTCACCATCCTTGTGAGCTAAGGATGGGGGGTTTGGAGAAGACTGACTCATCAGCAGCCATTGTCTGGCCCTCGCTGGTCTTAGTATGGGTGGAGAGGTGGCCAAGTTAGCACATTCTAGTTGAACGAAAACAACAGATCTTTAACCAAGTTAGCACATTCTGAACGAAAACAACAGATCTTTAACCAAGTTAGCACATTCTGAACGAAAACAACAGATCTCTGGCCAAGTTGGCACATTCTAGTTGAACGAAAACAACAGATCTTAGGTCAATTTAGCACATTCTGAACGAAAACAATAGATCTTTGGCCAAGTTAACACATTCTGAACGATAACAACAGATCTTTAACCAAGTTAGCACATTATAGTTGAACGAAAACAACAGATCTTTAACGAAGTTAGCACATTCTGAACGAAAACAACAGATCTCTGGCCAAGTTGCCCCATTCTGGCGTTGCTGAATAACCCTGCTAACGAGGTCATGATGGAACCATGAATAAATATTAGGAGACTAGATTGGGAAATGGACGCTCTTGCCCAGAGCTCTTGAGTTTGTGGGCAAAGAACGAACAAATAACTCGAATTTACCTGGAAGCGAATGACGTCCTAAACATGGCGTATGTTAACAGGGAAAAGGGGGAAAGTGGGCGTATGTAAATACCACATGGGAAGAGGCACGTGACCTTGGAATTACATTTGCATGAGAGAGAGAGAGAGAGAGAGAGAGAGAGAGAGAGAGGTTAAATTCAGGTAGAACAATAACAAAAATGGAGAGAGAGAGAGAGAGAGGGTTAAATTCACGAAGAACAATCACATAAAAAGAGAGAGAGAGAGAGAGAGAGAGAGAGAGAGAGAGAGAGAGAGAAGGGGTTAAATTCACGAAGAACAAACACATAAAAAAGAAAGAGAGAGAGAGAGAGAGAGAGAGGTTAAAATCAGGAAGAACAATAACAAAAAAGGAGAGAGAGAGAGAGAGAGAGAGAGAGAGAGAGAGAGAGAGGTTAAATTCAGGTAGAACAATAACAAAAATGGAGAGAGAGAGAGGGTTAAATTCACGAAGAACAATTACATAAAAAGAGAGAGAGAGAGAGAGAGAGAGAGAGAGAGAGAGAGAGAAGGGGTTAAATTCACGAAGAACAAGCACATAAAAAAGAAAGAGAGAGAGAGAGAGAGAGAGAGAGAGAGAGAGAGAGAGGTTAAATTCAGGAAGAACAGTAACAAAATAGGAGAGAGAGAGAGGTTAAATTCAGGAAGAACAGTAACAAAATAGGAGAGAGAGAGAGGTTAAATTCAGGAAGAACAGTAACAAAATAGGAGAGAGAGAGAGAGAGAGAGAGAGAGAGAGAGAGAGAGAGAGGGGGGGGGGGTTAAATTCACGAAGAACAATCACATAAAAAAGAAGAGAGAGAGAGAGAGAGAGAGAGAGAGAGAGAGAGAGGGGGGGAGTTAAATTCACGAAGAACAATCACATAGAGAGAGAGAGAGAGAGAGAGAGAGAGAGAGAGAGAGCGAGCAGTTTGTTAATTCTTCAACCAGAGGCCTGAGCATACGTAGCTCTGGCTTTCCTTTTGTTATTTCTTTGCAATGTTGCTTTCTGTATTATTATTATTATTATTATTATTATTATTATTATTATTATTATAAGCTAAGCTATAACCCTAGTTGGAAAAGCAAGATGCTATAAGCCCAAGCCCAAGGGCTCTAACAGAAAAAAATAGCCCTGTTAGGAAAGGAAACAAGGAAATAAATGAACTACAAGGGAAGTAATAAACAATCGACATGAAATTTTAAGAATAGTGACAGCATTAAATTAGATCTTTCATATATAAACTATAAAAACTTAAAAAAAAATAAGAGGAAGAGAAATAAGATAGAACAGCATGCCGAGTGTATCCTCAAGCAAAAGAACTCTAAAAACAGCATGCCGAGTGTACCCTCAAGCAAGAAAACTCTAAAAACAGCATGCCGAGTGTATCCTTAAGCAAAAGAACTCTAAAAACAGCATGCTGAGTGTACCCTCAAGCAAAAGAACTCTAAAAACAGCATGCCGAGTATACCCTCAAACAAGAGAACTCTAATCCAAGACAGTGGGAGGCTATGGTACAGAGCCTATGGCACTACACAAGACTAGATAACGATGGTTTTTTTTCTCCTTATTTCCTTTCCTCACTAGGCTCTATTTTTTCCTGTCACGCCCAGCTGCATTGTCTGACGTATAACTACTCTGTCTTTCCCCAGGTAGAGGGCTTACCCCGAGAGGCAAGAAATAGGGGTGGGAAGGGTTGAATATTTGGGCGTGTGCCTATTTTTATTTAGATATTTAGGCTTCGTTTTTTATGGGTCCCGTAAACTAGTGAATATACAGTATAATGGTCCTCTAGAATAAAATCAAAGATACATAATAAAACAAAGTGAATGAATAAATGAGGAATTCAGGAAAACTAAGAACCCAAAAAAAAAAAAAAAAAAAAAAAAAAAAAAAAAAAAAAAGCAAATTTTCCTATCGTAGCCATCCCGAGCCACAATTGACATTTCGAATAATTCACGCCATTTGGCGTGGCGAAATAAACCCATGAATATGACTGCAAATGCATCATGAATAGTCATTAAAGAGACGGTGAAATACGAAATGAACACAATTCTCCTCGCCGTCAAAGAAGAGTCCGTGCGAAGGATTAGCATACAGTTGGAATTTGCTTGGACGTGAAAGAGGCCTCGAGGAAAGTAAGGAGCGTGCTGGCGTTCATATTGCCTGGAGCTTACCCTCCGGGCGGGGTCTCTAGGACAAGAAGTCATAGCCCCCCCCCCAAAAAAGGAAGAAGAAGACTCAAGGAGATGGGAATACCGAGGATGGAAATGATGTTAGGGGGATAATGAGGATGATGTTAGAGGGGTGGCGATGTTGTTTGGGGGTGGGGATGTTGTTTGGGGGTGGCGATGTTGTTTGGGGGTGGCGATGTTGTTTGGGGGTGGGGATGTTGTTTGGGGGTGGCGATGTTTGGGGATGTTGTTTGGGGGTGGCGATGTTGTTTGGGGGGTGGCGATGTTGTTTGGGGGTGGCGATGCTGTTTGGGGGGTGGGGATGTTGTTTGGGGGTGGGGATGCTGTTTGGGGGTGGGGATGTTGTTTGGGGGTGGGGATGTTGTTTGGGGGTGGCGATGTTTGGGGATGTTGTTTGGGGGTGGCGATGTTGTTTGGGGGTGGCGATGTTGTTTGGGGGTGGCGATGTTGTTTGGGGGTGGGGATGTTGTTTGGGGGTGGGGATGTTGTTTGGGGGTGGCGATGTTTGGGGATGTTGTTTGGGGGTGGCGATGTTGTTTGGGGGTGGCGATGTTGTTTGGGGGTGGCGATGTTGTTTGGGGGTGGCGATGCTGTTTGGGGGTGGGGATGTTGTTTGGGGGTGGGGATGCTGTTTGGGGGTGGGGATGTTGTTTGGGGGTGGCGATGTTGTTTGGGGGTGGGGATGTTGTTTGGGGGTGGCGATGCTGTTTGGGGGTGGGGATGCTGTTTGGGGGTGGGGATGTTGTTTGGGGGTGGGGATGTTGTTTGGGGGTGGCGATGTTTGGGGATGTTGTTTGGGGGTGGCGATGTTGTTTGGGGGTGGCGATGTTGTTTGGGGGTGGCGATGTTGTTTGGGGGTGGCGATGCTGTTTGGGGGTGGGGATGTTGTTTGGGGGTGGGGATGCTGTTTGGGGGTGGGGATGTTGTTTGGGGGTGGGGATGTTGTTTGGGGGTGGGGATGTTGTTTGGGGGTGGGGATGCTGTTTGGGGGTGGGGATGTTGTTTGGGGATGGGGATGTTGTTAGGGGGGGGGGGTAGTGATATTGTTAGAGGGGTGGGGTTGTTGTTAGGCTGGGTAGGGATATTGTTAGAGGGGTGGGGATGATGTTAGGGTGGTGAGGATGTTATTAAGGAATGGGATGTTATTAGGTGATTGGGGATGTTTTTGGGAAATCGTGGATGATGTTAGGTGGATGGGGATGTTCTTAGGGGATTGGGGATGATGTTAGGTGGATGGGGATATTGTTAGAGGGATGGGGATGTTGTTAGGGTGGTGGAGATGTTTCTAGAGGGGTGGGGTGTTGTTAAGGGGGTGAGAATTATGTTATGCGGTTGAACATGTTATTAGGGTGATGTGGATGATGTTAGGGTGGTGGTGATGATGTTAGAGGGGTAGGGGTGACGTTAGAAGGGTGGGGATGTTGTTAGAGGGGGGGGGTGATGTTAGGTTGGTCGGGGTGTATGTAAATATCACATGGAAAGAGTCATCTGACCTTGGAATGATACTGAAGAGAGAGATAGAGAAGGGGGAGTGAGATAGGGATAGAGCAGGGTGAATGAGAGAGGGTTAGAGAAGCGTGATTGAGAGGGGGATAGAGAAGTGTAAGATATGGATTGAGAAGGGGGAGTGAGAGAGGGATAGAGAAGTGTTCGTGAGATAAGGATAGAGAAGGATGACTGAGAGACAGATAGAGAAGGGTGAGTGAGAGGGATAGAGAGGGTGAATGAGAGAGGGATAGAGAGGGTGAATGAATATGGATAGTGAAGGGGGAGTGAGAGAGGGATAGAGAAGTATCCGTGAGATAAGGATAGAGGAGGGTGATTGAGAGACAGATAGAGAAGGGTGAGTGAGAGGGATAGAGAGGGTGAATGAGAGAGGGATAGAGAAGTGTGAATAAGAGAGGGATTGAGAAGGGTGAGTGAGATAAGGATAGAGAAATGCGAGTGAGAGAGGAATATAGTGTGAGTGAGAAATGGATAGAAAAGTGTGAATGAGATATGGGAAGAGTAGGGTGAATGAAAAATGGATAGAGTAGGGTGAATGAAAAATGGATAGAGTAGGGTGAATGAAAAATGGATAGAGTAGGGTGAATGAAAAATGGATAGAGTAGGGTGAATGAAAAATGGATAGAGAAGGGTGAATGAGAGGGGGATAGAGAAGTGTGAGTGAGATGTGGGAAGAGTAGTGTGAATGAGAAATGGATAGAGAAGGGTGAATGAGAGGGGGATAGAGAAGTGTGAGTGAGATGTGGGAAGAGTAGGGTGAATGAGAAATGGATAGAGAAGGGTGAATGAGAGGGGGATAGAGAAGTGTGAGTGAGATGTGGGAAGAGTAGGGTGAATGAGAAATGGATAGAGAAGGGTGAATGAGAGGGGGATAGAGAAGTGTGAGTGAGATGTGGGAAGAGTAGTGTGAATGAGAAATGGATAGAGAAGGGTGAATGAGAGGGGGATAGAGAAGTGTGAATGAGATGTGGGAAGAGTAGGGTGAATGAGAAATGGATAGAGAAGGGTGAATGAGAGGGGGATAGAGAAGTGTGAGTGAGATGTGGGAAGAGTAGGGTGAATGAGAAATGGATAGAGAAGGGTGAATGAGAGGGGGATCGAGAAGTGTGAGTGAGATGTGGGAAGAGTAGGGTGAATGAGAAATGGATAGAGAAGGGTGAATGAGAGGGGGATAGAGAAGTGTGAGTGAGATGTGGGAAGAGTAGGGTGAATGAGAAATGGATAGAGAAGGGTGAATGAGAGGGGGATAGAGAAGTGTGAATGAGATGTGGGAAGAGTAGGGTGAATGAGAAATGGATAGAGAAGGGTGAATGAGAGGGGGATAGAGAAGTGTGAGTGAGATGTGGGAAGAGTAGGGTGAATGAGAAATGGATAGAGAAGGGTGAATGAGAGGGGGATAGAGAAGTGTGAGTGAGATGTGGGAAGAGTAGGGTGAATGAGAAATGGGTAGAGAAGGGTGAATGAGAGGGGGATCAAGAAGTGTGAGTGAGATATGGGAAGAGTAGGGTGAATGAGAAATGGATAGAGAAGGGTGAATGAGAGGGGGATAGAGAAGTGTGAGTGAGATGTGGGAAGAGTAGGGTGAATGAGAAATGGATAGAGAAGGGTGAATGAGAGGGGGATAGAGAAGTGTGAGTGAGATGTGGGAAGAGTAGGGTGAATGAGAAATGGATAGAGAAGGGTGAATGAGAGGGGGATAGAGAAGTGTGAGTGAGATGTGGGAAGAGTAGTGTGAATGAGAAATGGATAGAGAAGGGTGAATGAGAGGGGGATAGAGAAGTGTGAATGAGATGTGGGAAGAGTAGGGTGAATGAGAAATGGATAGAGAAGGGTGAATGAGAGGGGGATCGAGAAGTGTGAGTGAGATGTGGGAAGAGTAGGGTGAATGAGAAATGGATAGAAAAGGGTGAATGAGAGGGGGATCGAGAAGTGTGAGTGAGATGTGGGTAGAGAAGGGTGAATGAGAAATGGGTAGAGAAGGGTGAATGAGAGGGGGATAGAGAAGTGTGAGTGAGATATGGGAAGAGTAGGGTGAATGAGAAATGGATAGAGAAGGGTGAATGAGAGGGGAATAGAGAAGTGTGAGTGAGATATGGGAAGAGTCGTGTGAATGAGAAATGGGTAGAGAAGGGTGAATGAGAGGGGGATAGAGAAGTGGGAGTGAGATGTGGGAAGAGTCGTGTGAATGAGAAATGGATAGAGAAGTGTGAATGAGATATGGGAAGAGTCGTGTGAATGAGAAATGGATAGAGAAGGGTGAATGAGAGGGGGATAGAGAAGTGTGAGTGAGATATGGGAAGAGTAGGGTGAATGAGAAATGGGTAGAGAAGGGTGAATGAGAGGGGGATAGAGAAGTGTGAGTGAGATGTGGGAAGAGTAGGGTGAATGAGAAATGGATAGAGAAGGGTGAATGAGAGGGGGATAGAGAAGTGTGAGTGAGATATGGGAAGAGTCGTGTGAATGAGAAATGGGTAGAGAAGGGTGAATGAGAGGGGGATAGAGAAGTGGGAGTGAGATGTGGGAAGAGTCATGTGAATGAGAAATGGATAGAGAAGTGTGAATGAGATATGGGAAGAGTCGTGTGAATGAGAAATGGATAGAGAAGGGTGAATGAGAGGGGGATAGAGAAGTGTGAGTGAGATATGGGAAGAGTCGTGTGAATGAGAAATGGGTAGAGAAGGGTGAATGAGAGGGGGATAGAGAAGTGTGAGTGACATATGGGAAGAGTAGGGTGAATGAGGGAGGGATAGAGAAGTATGAGTGAGATATGGATAGAGAAGTGTGAATGAGAAATGGATAGAGAAGTGTGAATGAGAGAGGGATAGAGAAGTGTGAGTAAGATATGTATAGAGAAGGGGGAGCGAGAAAGGGATAGAGAAGTGTGAATGAGAGAGGGATAGAGGAGTGTGAGTGAGATATGGATAGAGAAGGGGGAGTGAGAGGGAGATAGAGAAGGTTGAGTGAGATAAGGATAGAGAAGTGTGAGTGAGAGAGGGATAGCTTCCACCTGTTCATTCATAGCGGTTTGAAGCCTCAATGTTGATGAACAACGACTTTGCCAATGTTTGTTCATTACACTGTAATGAACAAGATCTAAAGAATGGTAATGACTTCCCGCATTGAACAGTGTTCATTTGAACTTATTGATGATTTTTTTTTTCGCTTTTTATTATTTTAGATTTTAGCGATAATTTCAGTTTTCATTTTATAATGGCTATTATTTTGTCCTCATTATTAAGATTATTATTTAAGTTATCATAATTATTATTATAACGATTATTATAATCCTTATTAATAAGGAAAGAGGGAGAATAGCTTGATAAGCATATTAATTAAAAAAATAATTTATACGTTCAAATAACCACATCTTTTTCAGTAGGAATTATCGTAATTCTTTACAAAGAGAACATTTATTATTATTATTATTATTATTATTATTATTATTATTATTATTATTATTATTATTATTATTATTATTATTATTATTATTATTATTATTATTATTAGCCAAGCTACAACCTTGGCTGGAAAAGCATGATGCTATAAGCCCAAGGGATCTAACGGAGAAAAGTGGCCCATTTGGGCAAGG
Organism: Palaemon carinicauda; assembly: GCF_036898095.1. Classification (NCBI taxonomy): domain Eukaryota; kingdom Metazoa; phylum Arthropoda; class Malacostraca; order Decapoda; family Palaemonidae; genus Palaemon; species Palaemon carinicauda. Next base: position 199,886,580 of record NC_090726.1, read on the forward strand.
AAATAAGGAAATAAATAAACTACAAGGGAAGTAATGAAAAATGTAAATGAAATATTTTAAGAACAACAACAACATTGAAATAAATCTTTCATATATAAACTAGTAAAAGACTTATGTCAGCCTGTTTAACATGAAAAAACATTTGCTGCAAATTTGAACTTTCGAAGTCCCACCGATTCAACTACCTGATTAGGAAGATCATTCCACAACTTGGTCACAGCTGTAGTA
>NC_090726.1:199891807-199894307 GCF_036898095.1 Palaemon carinicauda
TTCCCTTTCTTTGGGTGATGAATTGCCAGAGAACGGTTTCTGCGTAGATTCAATTTTCGCCGAATATTCTGGCCTATTCTTTACTTATTCTACTCTGTGCTCATACACCCAACAGCGCTTAGATTACCAAACCATTCTTCTTCACCCAAGGGATGATTTCCCTTTCTTTGGGTGATGAATTGCCAGAGAACGGTTTCTGCGTGGATTCAATTTTTACCGAATATTCTGGCCTATTCTTTACTTATTCTCCTCTGTGCTCATACACCCGACAGCACTCAGATTACCAAACCATTCTTCTTCACCCAAGGGGTGATTTCCCTTTCTTTGGGTGATGAATTGCCAGAGAACGGTATCTTCGTTGATTCAATTTTCGCCGAATAGTCTGGCCTATTCTTTACTTGTTCTCTGTGCTCATACACCCGACAGCACTTAGATTACCAAACCATTCTTCTTCACCCAAGGGGTGATTTCCCTTTCTTTGGGTGATGAATTGCCAGAGAACGGTATCTTCGTAGATTCAATTTTTGCCGAATATTCTGGCCTATTCTTTACTTATTCTCCTTTGTGCTCATACACCCGACAGCACTTAGATTACCAAACCCTTCTTCTTCACCCAAGGGGTGATTTCCCTTTCTTTGGGTGATGAATTGCCAGAGAACGGTTTCTGCGAAGATTCAATTTTTGCCGAATATTCTGGCCTATTCTTTACTTATTCTCCTTCGTGCTCATACACCCGACAGCACTTAGATTACCAAACAATTCTTCTTTACCCAAGGGGTGATTTCCCTTTCTTTGGGTGATGAATTGCCAGAGAACGGTTTCTGCGTGGATTCAATTTTTGCCGAATATTCTGGCCTATTCTTTACTTATTCTCCTCTGTGCTCATACACCCGACAGCACATAGATTACCAAACCATTCTTCTTCACCCAAGGGGTGATTTCCCTTTCTTTGGGTGATGAATTGCCAGAGAACGGTATCTTCGTAGATTCAATTTTTGCCGAATAGTCTGGCCTATTCTTTACTTATTCTCCTCTGTGCTCATACACCCGACAGCACTTAGATTACCAAACCTTTCTTCTTCACCCAAGGGGTGATTTCCCTTTCTCTGGGTGATGAATTGCCAGAGAACGGTTTCTGCGAAGATTCAATTTTTGCCGAATATTCTGGCCTATTCTTTACTTATTCTCCTTCGTGCTCATACACCCGACAGCACTTAGATTACCAAACAATTCTTCTTTACCCAAGGGGTGATTTCCCTTTCTTTGGGTGATGAATTGCCAGAGAACGGTTTTTGCATAGATTCAATTTTTGCCGAATAGTCTGGCCTATTCTTTACTTGTTCTCTGTGCTCATACACCCGACAGCACTTAGATTACCAAAACAATTCTTCTTCACCCAATGGGTGATTTCCCTTTCTTTGGGTGATGAATTGCCAGAGAACGGTTTCTGCGTGGATTCAATTTTTGCCGAATAGTCTGGCCTATTTTTTACTTATTCTCCTGTCCTCATACACCCGACAGCACTCAGATTACCAAACCATTCTTCTTCACCCAAGGGGTGATTTCCCTTTCTTTGGGTGATGAATTGCCAGAGAACGGTATCTTCGTTGATTCAATTTTCGCCGAATAGTCTGGCCTATTCTTTACTTGTTCTCTGTGCTCATACACCCGACAGCACTTAGATTACCAAAACAATTCTTCTTCACCCAATGGGTGATTTCCCTTCTTTGGGTGATGAATTGCCAGAGAACGGTATCTTCGTAGATTCAATTTTTGCCGAATAGTCTGGCCTATTCTTTACTTATTCTCCTCTGTGCTCATACACCCGACAGCACTTAGATTACCAAACCCTTCTTCTTCACCCAAGGGGTGATTTCCCTTTCTTTGGGTGATGAATTGCCAGAGAACGGTTTCTGCGAAGATTCAATTTTTGCCGAATATTCTGGCCTATTCTTTACTTATTCTCCTTCGTGCTCATACACCCGACAGCACTTAGATTACCAAACAATTCTTCTTTACCCAAGGGGTGATTTCCCTTTCTTTGGGTGATGAATTGCCAGAGAACGGTTTCTGCGTGGATTCAATTTTTGCCGAATATTCTGGCCTATTCTTTACTTATTCTCCTCTGTGCTCATACACCCGACAGCACATAGATTACCAAACCATTCTTCTTCACCCAAGGGGTGATTTCCCTTTCTTTGGGTGATGAATTGCCAGAGAACGGTATCTTCGTAGATTCAATTTTTGCCGAATAGTCTGGCCTATTCTTTACTTATTCTCCTCTGTGCTCATACACCCGACAGCACTTAGATTACCAAACCTTTCTTCTTCACCCAAGGGGTGATTTCCCTTTCTCTGGGTGATGAATTGCCAGAGAACGGTTTCTGCGAAGATTCAATTTTTGCCGAATATTCTGGCCTATTCTTTACTTATTCTCCTTCGTGCTCATACACCCGACAGCACTTAGATTACCAAACAATTCTTCTTTACCCAAGGGGTG